>NC_137080.1:65524071-65784071 GCF_951640355.1 Cnephaeus nilssonii | reverse complement strand
ATAATACTTTTTCAGTATTTTAATATTTTTATGTATATAATCTGAAATGAATCAACCCCCTTTATTGGGCTGGTGGATAAGCACAAATACAAATACTGTGAAAGAAGAGAACATCTCCCTCTCTCACCACCTAACAAGAGTCAGGTAAGACCTAGAGAAACAGTCAATTGTCCCCCCCCCCCCCCCAGGGTGTTGGGGCAACTTGGGGCATTCTTTGATCCCATTTATGTACAATTTGACTAGTAAGAATGTAAATTCAGATCTAAATAGAGAGCATGATTACAACAGAAATTTTTACTTTCTTCCATTTTCCCCCCGCCTGATAAATTATTATATTAATAGGTTTTTTTTTGGCTTCCTAATCTCAACTCGCAGTAATTTCAAATACCTTTCTTGATAGCTCTCTGTGATAAATTCAAAAAATTTAGAACTTTCTAAAAGCAAAGCCAAAAGCAAGATTGGTTTCTCAGCATAGTAGAAATCCCTTCCAAACAAGGGACCTTTTGGAGGACTAGAAAGCTTACCCTGTCACCTTTCATTCCAGGAAGTCCGGGGGGGCCAGGCAAGCCAGGGAGGCCAGGGCTACCAGGAGAACCCTGAAAAGCAAACACCATGTCCCCAGAATCACTGTTGCTGCAACACTGAAAGCACACAGGCCCTGGGTGTGTTGACGCCTGTCTAAAATTAATGAGCTGTGTGGTCGGTTTTACTCTGTTCCTCAAACTTGCCTCTTTCCCACATTCTCGGGAGAAGAGAGACCAGCTCCCCCACCCCCTCTGCCCCACCTCTGAGCTCCTCACTCCCCAGTTTGCACTCCTTCCCAACAGTGGGCTCTTTGAGTCTACCCCTGCCAGGGCACTGCTCCTCCTGCTGTGTAAACAAGCGCAGCTGGAGGAGGAAAAGGCGGCATTCAGCACAGTTCTCTTCCATTCCAAGAACAACCAGAGGCCAAATGTAGCAACTGATGTCTCTCCCGGTTTTAAAATGTATGCTTCAAACCACACTGATTAAAATGCCCTCGGAGGGTATTTCAAATATAGTTTGAAATTACCCATTTTCTTTTTTCACATCTTCACATAAACAATGAAAATCAAGAAAGGATGATTAAATTGCCCTTTGTAAATCGTTTTTCTCTCCTTGCTTATTTTTTAAAATGCACTGTGTTTTATACGAAGCAGATAAACTGCTGGAGACTGAAAACATGACTTACCAGTTTGCCTGGTAGGCCTGGGGGTCCCACGGGTCCTACTTCTCCTCTGCTGCCCTGGAAAAACACAACGCGATGGTCGGCAACATTCAAATGCTTAATTACCATGCCGATAAAACCATATCCTACCAAGGGTTTTGTTTAAATATGTCAATAAAGTATTCACATCTTCGACTAAAGGCAGACACCTTCGTATAAAATGCCTCAGCCTCCTCAGTGTTCATCCCTCGGCGAATGTCATCAGTGCTGTTCATTGTGGTTACAGACCATTAGAAATAACTGGTACATCTGTATGAAATGCACTCAGTAATTTTCAGCATCGAAATCACCACCTAACTTACGTTATGGTTCTTTATGTACATGTTTTATCCCCTCATTTAGACTCTGTGTTCTTGAGGTGTAGGTACATTACTTTTCAATGCCACACAATGCCTAAAACTCAGAGTAAACAGTACATTTTAAAGCAATATCTGGCAAATAATCTTGAACCAAAAAAGAGTGAAAAAGAGACAAAGACAGAAAAGTTTGCCTTTAAATTACTATTGCAACTTTGAAAAGAGATAGTAGAAATTTATAGTTTCTGAAATTAAAAATTCTTTGCTCTACTCATGTCTTAAATGTGTCTTACAAGATTAAACGCTTTGAAAAGTACAATTTATAATGAAGACACACCAAAAGCAGCACTCTAATTTCATTTTCTGAGCCAATTTAGATTTTTATTTGAAACATTAAGGACTTTGAGGAGACACATGAACTCTTCCATTTCTTTCCCTGAGAACTTCATATAGTTTTATGCAGTCTGATAAAAGCTTGTTTTATTTCTAAGCATATTCAACTAAGCTGAACACTGAGGTTATTAGATAAATAATCACTGGACAGTGCTTTAAAAATGGAAGTTTGTTTTTCTTTAAAATGACATGACAATTTCATATTAATGTTTAATATTTGTAAATGCTTCTGGTAAGATTATCCCGATCTGACCCATATGCTATTCATTCATCTATAAGTTGAACAAGGTGTCAGGATTCATAAACCTACTGAATTTTCAATTTCTCTAAAGGGGTTAAGAAATATTTGCCAAATTACTGGTTTCTAGCTATGAGGTATAATTTTGTGGCAGTAATTTCATATTACTTATAGGTGATTTAAATGAAATGCTCTTAAGTACTTTCCAAAATTTTTTCTTTTCTTTAATCCTCACCCAAGAATAAAATCAATCTTTTTATTGATTTTGAGAGGTGGGGGGAGGGAGAGAGAGAGAGAGAGACATCAATTAGTTGCCTCTGTACGTGCCCCTACCATGGATCAAACCCACAACCTAGATATGTGTCCTGGCCAGGAATTGAACCCAGCACCTTTTGGTGTACAGCATGACACTCCAACTAACTTGGCCATCCTGCCAGGACAAATAATTTCCAAAAGTTTTATATAAGCAACCTAACTAGTGTATGAGTTTGGATAACACATTGGTCCTTAACCATGTAAGAAGCTTGGAAGCCAGAGACAGTGCCTATGATATAAGTCTGAATGAAAACCAGTCACTGTGATAGATTCTTCTATTCACCTATAAATAGAAAATTAGGTTCCACCCATTAATTTGGCCCAGCACTTCAAAGTTCAAGACAGATTTTCTTCAGTATATCTGCTCTTTTGGCATTTTCAAATAATTTCTGAACTGCATCATGATTGAGATCCTAAATGTCATTGGGCTAACATGACTTTAATTCACAGAATAATTAGTAGTCATTGGTGAAGAAAATAATTCATCATATCAGAAGGGGAGAACTCAGCTCTTGACACAACCTCAAGCATTCACTTCTAAATAAATGAGCCATTATGCCATCTTACCCAAAATAAAGATGATGAATATAGTACCTTTTTTCTCTTCCACAACGAAAGGGCTAAATCAAAATAAAGGATTGTATAACCTTTCATTTATTTTTGGAGAGATTAATTATCTTTCCAGTCAAAGACAAGGATTTTCTCTGCTGGAATCTTATTTTCTCTGTCTTTGGTGAGCTCTAATTATTTAGTTCGTAAGTATTTTTCAACCACTGGCAGGCCCTTGGTAATACATGTGAGTGGCTCAGAACCCTAGTGCAGACAGCCTGCTCTGCTGAACTTGTGTACACATGACAGCCCGACAGACGTAGGACCGTGGGAAGGATCGGTGAGATTCTGGGCATTTACTCCTCTGTTACTGCACAAATAGCACATGGCTCCTCGTTTTCATTTCACTTCCATCCTACAAATCTTGGCCATTCTAAATGCAGTTATTTCTATGCAAATCATCTCACTGTGGGGAAAAAAAAGTAATGATTGTTTTTACAACAATGATCAAACAGCTACAAACAAAGTGTTAGGGCAAGATTTTCTAATGGCCATTCTTAACATTTCTAGGTATTCCAAAAACATGCATGATCCTTCTCCAAGTTCTGGAATTTCACCTGTAACTAAGATGAACATGAATAATCAATATATACACAGTAATCGCTAAAAAGATAGATAAACTAAACATACTCTGCAGAGAGCAATTAACCCTGACCTGGTAACCACAAGCATGCTAAATAAATGCTAACTCTCCTACGTTTCAACAGCTGTGATGATAAACACATTCTCAGATGAGGGTGAGGGAGGCTGGTAGGGAAATGGTTATTCTGCCCAGTGGCTAATATCTACACACCCCATGACAATAAGAGTTATAACTTCTTTTATAAGAGAATTGAAGAAACCAGGAGGGAAAAGGCAAAAGCCTACCAATAAAAATGTAAGCACCATAATAAGAGGCTATAATTTGCTCTTGGATGCTCTGTGCCACCACATACTAGTATATCTCTGACATGTTCAGACACATCAGCCAGTTCATCCCTATTTAAGAAGCCAAGCAAGGCTTTAAAAAAAAAAAAGATGCAGACCCTCGATCAGTGATTCCTGATTCTGGCTGTGCATCAGAATCCGGAGGGCTTTTTAGAAATGTATTTCACCGGATATCTTCCACCAGTCCCTCTCCCCATTCCCCCTCATATTCCACCCTTTCTCCCCCAGATTCTGATCCTGTAGGCTTGGGGTAAGACTTAAGAATCTGTTTGGGCTTATGTTGTGTTTGTCTTTAAGAGCTTTACTTAGACTTTTGATAAGTGCTCACTACAAAAGTTCTATAAATACTAAAATTTGCTAAATATGTCTTGTACCACTGGAATCTGGCAAGCTAACTTCCAATAAGAAAGTCTGGCTCCCCGTGCATCAGCTAACACCGGGCACACAGCGCAATCTCTTTGTGCCTGGGTTTCCTCGTCTAGAAAGTGGGGCTTTAAAAGCAGTACCTATCTGAGAGGATTGATTAGATGCATGAAGCACTTAGAACAGTGTCTGGCTCATAGGAAGTTTATAGAAGTCTTATTATTTTTGTCCATGTTTTCATTCAAAGACTAAAGAAAAACAGTCAAAATTGTTTTTTAATTGAATGATTACATGTTTTTTGCCTTTCAACTCTCTTATGTTTCTTTAAAAGCTCAAGTTGTGCTTGGACATAATGAGTCTCTGGTCCTCATTTCTTGAGTTTCTGTTAAGATCATTGATTAGCAGGAGGGCACTTTCTTTAGAAGCAAGCACAGAAGATTCTCACTTAACATCATCAATAGGTCCTGCGATTTTAGGTGAAGCGATGTATAATAAAAGGTTAATTGATATGAACGAGAGTTAAGTTCCTATGGCATCTCATCAATGTTATGAGGAAATGACATTGATTAAACCGATGTTATTTGAAAACTCGCTATAGTGAGAGCTACTCAGAAATACTTATTTCAATAAATACAGAAAAATAATTCTATTTGGAAGTCTCCCTTTTAAAAAAATGAAACTATTAGACTTTTAAAATAATGCAGAAAAATACTTGCATTGTCATAATTATTTTACTCCCCCCCCCCAAAAAATGGATTTTTATTTCATTGTGCTCTAGACTGTGATGGTGATTGTATTTGCCTGATTACCCAAAATGCTAACTAGCTGAAGGATAAACATTATCCTTAGTACCTTGCCAATTTTAGAAATGGGAAATATAAATCACTATACTAAGTGCCTCTCTTTGGCAAAAAGAATGCTGATTAAGCCAGAAAATCAATTATAATTTCTATCAATTGTTGCTTTTATATACCTATTTACATATTAACTTCAAAATATCACATTAGTCCTACCACAATAATACTTTTCAGGTTTGCCACAAAGATATTTTTAAATCTATTCAATTTCACAAAATTATATAGTTTCTGTTTCTTTCTGGTATAGGTTTAAATATTCCCTCATGCACAGATTAGATAAAAATCTGTCTAAACTATAACTATCACAGTTGTTTCACAAATTATTGACGGGGGTAACATTCTGGGGCCTGAGTGGGATAGGAAGACAGCTTAAATCACTCAAAAACATACCCTATGGGAATCTCTGTGCTTGAGGCTGTTGAAAATAGGGTGGAGGGGAAGGACTTTAAGAAACATGATTCACCTGAGAAAGAAGAACAAAGTAGGAGAGATCTCAATACCAGATATCAAGCTGTATTACAAAGCCACTGTTCTCAAAACTGCCTGGTACTAGCACAAGAACAGACATATAGACCAATGGAATAGAACAGAGAACCCAGAAATTGACCCAAACCACTATGCTCAATTAATATTTGGCAAAGGAGGCAAGAGCATACAATGGAATCAAGACAGTCTCTTCAATAAATGGTGTTGGGAAAATTGGACAGATACATGCAAAAAAATGAAACTAGACCACCAACTTACACCATACACAAAAATAAGCTCAAAATGGATAAAGGACTTAAACGTAAGATGGGAAACCATAAAAATCTTAGAGGAATCCACAGGTAGCAAAATCTCAGGCATATGCCGAAGCAATTTCTTCACTGATACAGCTCCTAGGGCAATGAAAACTAAAGAGAAAATAAACAAATGGGACTACATCAAAATAAAAAGCTTCTGTACAGCAAAAGAAACCATCAACAAAACAACAAGAAAGCCCACTGCATGGGAGAACATATTTGCCAATGTTATCTCTGATAAGGATTTAATCTCCAACATTTACAGGGAATTTATACAACTTAACAAAAGGAAGATAAACAACCCAAACAAAAAATGGGCAATGGACCTAAATAGATCCTTTTTGAAAGAGGACATACAGAAGGCCAAGAGACATATGAAAACATGCTCAAAGTCACTAATCATCCGAGAGATGCATATCAAAACGACAATGCGGTACCATCTCACACCTGTCAGAATGGCTATCATCAACAAATCAACAAATTACAAGTCCTGGTGAGGATGTGGAGAAAAAGAAACTCTCGTGCACTGCTGTGGGAATGCAGACTGGTGCAGCCACTGTGGAGAATAATATGGAGTTTCCTCAAAAAACTAAAAATGGAACTCCCATTTGACCCAGTGATTCCACTTCTAGAAATATATCCCAAGAAACTAGAAACACCAATCAGAAAGGATATATGCACCCCTATGTTCATAGCAGCACAATTTACAATAGCTAAGATTTGGAAACAGCCTAAGTGCCCATCAGCAGATGAGTGGATTAAAAAACTGTGGTACATCTACACAATAGAATACTATGCTGCTATTAAAAGGAAGGAACTCCTACCATTTGCAACAGCATGGGTGGACCTGGAGAGCATTATGCTAAGCGAAATAAGTCAGTTGGAGAAAGATAAATATCACATGATCTCACTCATTTGTGGAATGGAATGAGCAACATAAACTGATGAACAAAAACAGATCCAGAGACAGAGAATCATCGATCAGACCATCAAATCTCAGAGGGAAGGTAGGGGAGGGGAGGGTAAGGAGGAGAGATCAACCAAAGGACTTGTATGCATGCATATAAGCCTAACCAATGGACACAGACACCAGGAGAGTGAGGTCATGAGCGGAGGGGTGGGGTGGGGACCAATGGGGGGAAAAGGACACTTATGTAATACCTTAATCAATAAAGAAAAAAAGAAACATGATTTAGGCTTCCCCAGGATTATATAATCTTCAGAAAACTGGAGGGAGACCAGCATGGCACTCATCCCATTAAGAATCATGAGATCAGAGGAACCCAACCCCCCCAGGAAAAGCCCTGGCTAGTTCTGAGAGGCCTGGAAGAGGGAAATGGACCAGGAACCACATCATGGTTGGACCAAATCAGAGGCCCCAGCCACTTGCCTACTTCAAACCAGGCACCACCCAGATCCAGTTATAAACCAAGTGACATGCCATGGTGAGAGCCAGAAGCTCGGTCCAAGTGGTAAAGGTATATGCTCACATATAACCACAGGAGATACCAAAACACTTCAATATTTTTTTTTGCTGTAGTAGTGGCAAAAGTTAATGGAACGATGATGGGGAAAGGGGGGAATACCACTTAATTTCAAAGACGGGTTCCAATGAGCTCTGATCCATTAGTAGAGCATATTAGAAATGGGTTTTCATTCCTTCGACTCAGCTTCTCCGTTTGAGATTTGCAGGAAAAACTGATCCGACTTGTGAGGACTAGTTGAAAATGTGTGAACTTGTCTGTGAAACTGAATTTAATGATGTAAAATGAAAGAACAAATGTATCTTTCAGCAAGGAGATTGGGCGTAGAAGCTCTACTCCAGAACTGAAATATTTATAACCTCTCATGACACTCCTGAAAAATTTATAGCGGGTGAGAAGTCAATTATTACATAAGCAGCATAGCAAGATTTATGATACCTCCAATTCAGCTCTTTTCAGGAAATATTTACTACTTTATGGCAGACCCTGAGTAAAGAGATGTAAGATACAGAAGGTGGGTCAGTTTCCACAGCGTGAGGTGGAAATGGGCCAAGGGTGACGGGGTTCAGAATAAGGAGAGGTCACTTCTCTCTGGGGGACAGGGCACAATCAGAGATGATTTCACTGTGGAATTCACATTTGAGTTACACCTCAGGAGGTACGTGGGGAGTTGAGCCAGGGAAATGAAGAAGAAAGGTGTAACAGAAGAAAGCAGGCAGGGTGGGGAAGTGCAGAGTGCCGGGCAGTTAGCATGGACTTGAGCACAGGCTCTGAGCAAGGCCGAAAATGGAAGAAAACCCAGGCATAAACAGGCGGTGTAGGCTGCTGCACTTCCTGTTACTTTCGGGGGAGCTGGATTAACGATGTTTACGTGAAGGGATGATGGAAGCTGCGCTTTGGGAAGACCAGCAGCAGGGTGGTGTGTGCCCACTTGGCGTGCTGCCATTCCCCAGGCCTTCGGAATTGGGTTTGGCGTTTTTGTTTGTTCCATGACTGTGGGGACACTGCTGGAATTCCACGGTGGAGGTCAGAGATGCAGACACCCTGCAATGTGCAAGCGTCCTGGAGACCGAAGACCCATCCCAGCCACAATACCAAGTACCCTGTTGGGAGACACTGGGAGACGAAGGAAAGACTGGAGCTGAGAAGGCCAATCAGGAGATGACCGAAATAATCCCACCAGCAGTGAATGATCTGAGCCAGGGTGGTAAAGGAGGGCTAAGAAGAGAAGAGTGGAATATAACAGAGCTTAGAAAAGGAGGCAATAGAAGCAAAAGGTCCTACTGGACATAGGAAATGTGAAGAAGAATACCAAAGCTTTGAGCCTCAGTGACAGGAACAATTTGGATTCATAAAAACTCAAAAATCAAAACCTTAAACCTTGCACAGGCATAATTTCCTCTGGGATCTGCCGCTCCTCACATGAGAATATTAAACACACACACACACACACACACACACACACACACACACACACACACACACACACACCACCTTGCCTCCTTCTGCAGTTCTGCCTCTCGTTCATTGCTTTATACATCCCGTGGCACTTTACTGGTGAGGGGCCAGGCCCTCTCTACCTGTGTTGGTTTTTGTGTCGGTGCATGGTGCTGGCACACAGCAGCTGCTCCGCGATACAGTTTTCTGCTCTATCAAGTGAAAACTAGACGTGATGGTCAGTATTCTCAAAGTCCCAGTGCCCTCTCCCACACTGTTAAATCTTTGCGAACCAGTCATACAGCATCTTCATGGTTGTGGAAGTGTGACCTAGCTGTAACTTCATTGCTTTGACAGTCTAATGAAAGTACTTTTATTAGATAGTCACAGGCTCCGAGCAAGAGAGAAGGAAAGGGTAAGTGAGGAGTGAGAGAGCCAGGAGCACAGTGAGGAGCAGGAGTTGGTTTCTGTGGCTGCAGAGGAACTTATGGAAACCACCTGGTAGACGTCAGGTGACAGGTATCTGTGAGAAGGGAAAAGCACTAACATGTCACAAGACACCTGGAATATTTCACTCTCCTAAAGCATGAAAATCCTAATTCATCATGCTTAAGAAATGCTTTACAAGAAATAATGATTGAAAATGTTTCTGTTTTCCCAGTTGGAGTTATTTTTCTTGCCCAGCAGGCTTTCAAAAAGAACTTACTAGTAGAAGGTCAGAGAGAATTTTTTAAAGTTAAATTGAAGTGCATAATGTTTAATTTCCTCATCAGTTTCTCTCTGAGGGTTAAGTTGTATCTATTGAGAATATATACATTGCTATATTTGCTGCAACACAGATATTTGCAAACTCACACTGAAAGAAGTCTGCCATTTTCTCAAAAGATTAAACAGAGTTACCACTAATCCTAGTTATATACTCAAGAGAAATGAAAATAAATGTCTAAACAAAAACTTGTAGAAAAATATTCATAGCAGCATTATTCGTAATGGCCAAAAAGTGGAAATAACCCAAATGTCCGTCGATGAATGAATGGATGAATAAAATGTGGTATATCCATGCAATTAAATATTTAACAATAAAAATGAAGTATTGATACATGGTGCAACATAGATTAGCTTAAAAACATGCAAATGAGAGAAGCCAATCATTTAAAAACCCATATATTGCATAATCCTATTTATATGAAATTTCCAGAATAGGCAAATCTTTAAAGACAGAACTAGTTTAACAGTTTCGTAGAGCTGAGAGGATTCGGGGGTAATTTGAATGACTACAAGTGAATACAGTTTCTTTTTGGGGGGTGATAAAAATGTCTTGACATTTACTGTGACAATGGCTGCACAATTCTGTAGATATACTAAAAATCAATTAATTATATGCTTTAACTGGGTGAATTACATAGTATATGAGTTCTCTCTTGATTTGATTGTTTTTTAATCACACTAAAATATTTCCTTAACATGAGATGAGAGCAGAAAAGATTGTCATGCTTTTGTAAAATAGTTCATTTTCGTTTCCACTTTCTCAAAAAAACAAGTACATTGTAGTTCTAAATGGCTTTCCCGTTTCATTGTCTATATAGACTAGCACATGCTCAAACATCAGGAGGCATTGGCGGATGAATGAATGAATGAATGAATGAATGAATGAATGCCCAGCAAAGCCCTGAGAAGGCACTTTGGGAGGGTCCTAAGGAAAGGAATACTCACAGGAAGCCCCCGGGGTCCTCGGGGTCCCACCTCTCCTGGCGGCCCCTGTTGGCCCTGTTATGAGGAAAGCAGGTAGAGAAAAAGTTAACATTCCTAGTCCTTGTTTAGTGATTACAACAGGTCATAATGTGTGGGAAGAACTTACGGCATCTTGGCATCTTACCGGTTTGCCTGAATTCCCCAATTGGCCAGGTTTCCCTGGAGCGCCTGTGTTACCCTAAAGGTAAAATGCAGCATAATTCAGACAGTAAGTAAGCATAATCATCCATCTGTCTCACCCAGCCCGGGTATGTCTTACACTTCAACAGCATTAATTTCTCAGTTTTACATTGAGAATGTGGGAGGTTGTACAGTCTCCTTCTTGGTGGATACATCACAGTTCTTTAGATGCAGGATAATGTTTTGTTATTCCCAGAAGTATAGGAAAGGTGTCAAAAATGTCCAAAAAAATGAAGGTCAAATATCAAATGTCTTTAGCCTGACAAGAATATGAGAGGATTTTTCTTTACTTACTATATATTAACTATATGTCTTTCCTCTACCATTTTCACCTCCGATATACCTCTTGGAGCCCTTTTACCTGACACTGGCACTATTCAAATTATAAACACTTATGTCAACATGAGGAAATATGAGAGAATGTGCTGTTGAGAAACCCTCCCAGCAAGCTCCAGGGAAGGCACAGGTCTGGGGACACCATCTCCCCATCCATCTCTCACCATCCACTTTCAAGGCACATCTCTGGTCAGCACACTGTGAACCAATATGATTGGAGGGCTGTAGCCATGTGATCTAATAGTCCCCAATCTCTACATTATTCACATTTTATCTATTTTTTTCTTTCACCTATTAAAAATAATACATGAATATAAGCACTAGTTGATCAGGATGTGAACAAGAGATGCTTAACATCTTTTTCAGTGTAAACTTAACCATCGTAATAATATTCTTTGGCATAATTTGTATGGCTTAATAATGTCTTCCTTATGTTACTTGTGTAAAACTTTTACTAGAGTAAAACATCCTCTGTTTTACACTAGCAAAAGATGACACTGTCAAGAAGGAAATCTGATCAGCAACCCTTTGTCAAAGTATTCTTTCTACAGCTGACAAAGAGATTAGCATTTGAAAACTTAAAGCTTTTTTAATTTCTCCTTAGGGTCAAATATAAAACAAAAGGCAGGTTGTAAGTATTAAAAATGATAACTAAATATGTTAATAAAATAAAGAAGTTTTAAAAAGCATTAATTTAAAAGGCTCACTCTTTTACCTTTTCACCCGCAGTACCCTTTGCACCAGGAATTCCAGGCACACCCTAAAAGAATGCAGGCAGAACATAGTTTCAATCACCTTATCTGAGAACCTGTGATGTGCCAAGCCTACTGCACACTGCCCAGAGACTGAGGGAATCAGGACAACCTCAGAGATTTAGCAGGAGGAAGATTCTCCTTGTTCTCCAACTCGGAACAATTCAGAAGGTATGTCTTTACTGCATCTGGCTTGTTAAGTCTGAACACCCATAAAGTAAAGCCTACCTCCACACTAGTTATTTTTGAACTTCCATTTTGTCAAGGGGAGCTCTTATCAGCATGATTTCATGTATAGAATAACAAAACAAGGACTGTTTGGAAAAAAAATTAAGCTTAAGTTAAATAAAGAATGGCAGGAGAATGCTGGGTCTGATTAAGATTTGATACTATTGGGAGTCCTAATATTCTCTGGTTATTTTTAAAGTGTCAGAAAATAAATTCGAGGCCAGTCCTCTGTATTACCAACTATTCCTTATTAACTTGAAACATTTGCTTCCAAAGAGCCAAGAATACACGTGGTATGATCCACATGAAATTCTAGCCACATTAATGCAGGGAAACACCAATTTGAATCATTCAAAATAGCACATACTATGCTCTGGTTTCTCTTCAGACCGTATAAATCTTTCGCCTTTTACAAAATAGCACATACTCAGAAATGATATCTTATGTCGCACATTGTTCTTGAGCTTACCCTCAAGAACAATGTGAGACATAACAACTATCTTACAGTTCAACCCTGCTAACAAAAGCTTCAGAACTGGTTAAAAGTAGGAGAAAGTATTTGACCCTGGCCCACAGCTCAGGGTTAGGAAAAAGATATAGGGAAGATTGAGTGAACTAAAGAGGGATGCAAAATGTAAAATTAAAGCTTAGTATGTTATTAGAAAAAGAACTAGCTACTCAGAGAAAAAGTACAAAAATGTAAATATAAAAAAAGATTAATTAAAGCACCATATCTTTCCCCAGGACTTAGCAATTTACTTAATATGATTCTCCCCCAAAATTCATATCTATGCATGTAAATCACTATATGTATATAAACCAATAAGCATTTAAAGAGCTAAGTACTCACAGGTAACCCCTGCAGTCCTGCATCACCAGGAGGCCCAGGTTTCCCTGGTTCACCCTGAGGGGGAAAAAAAAGTTTTTATTGTATCTTTGAACTTGTCTCAACTGCTGTATTGCTTTTAAGAAAAGGAAGGACTCAGAGTAAAAGGATTATCCCAACAGCTGACCTTACATGCACTTTTATAATGTGACCCAATGAAGGGCAGAGGTTGGGGTGGGATAAGACTTAGGATATAAATTCAATCAAAATACACAATTTCCTTCAGCCTACTTGCATCAATGGGACAATTTTACTGAGTTCCTGAAATCAAGCAAATAAGCATTCTATTCTAATAAGCACTTTGAATTGACACTTGATTAAAAAATTAAAAGGAGGAAAGAAGTCAAAACCAGCTAAATAAATCTCCCAGTAATATAGTAATGGAAAAGCTATGCTTGGTTGGCCAGGGTAGTGATGGCCCTATTCACTCTTGGACTAAATCACACAGCTACCTTTGTTCCGGGCATTCCAGGGATCCCATCACGGCCATCCACACCTGGCAAGCCCTAAAGACACACAAAGAAGCACACTGTCTCTTAGAAACACATTCTTCTGCCCTTCGTTATTTTCTGAAGTTTTATTTTGAGTTAATAATCACTTTGAAAAATGTGCTCGATGACTACTGCTCAAGACATACCGTGTCTCCTTTGGACCCAGGGAGGCCAGGAATTCCTCTAGAACCTTGAGCCCCCTGCAGGGCAAAAGGGAAAGGACAGACAAGTCATGCTCAACTATCACAATGCTTAGGACTTGTCAAAGAGGTGAGCATAGTCAGCGGATGATGCTGGAAATCATGCTGTCTGTGGCGATGAACACCTATTTGAACTCACTCTGTCTCCCTTGGGACCTGCTTCTCCTGGAGGTCCTCGCTGTCCTTGATCACCCTGTATGAAAATAAAATGTTGTTACTGTAAGCAAAAGTTACTTATTGATAGACTTTTGAAATTATAAGATACCATCCACCTTACCTCTGTCATCCCAATGGCTTTAGCTCAAGAAATCTTTTTCTAAAAATCGTGTCTTAAAAAAATGATTTTCCATCATTTGGAAATTGAGATTTACTTATCTTTTACTTTCATTTTAAATGCATATGCTTCTTTGCTCTTTGGATGTATAGGTAAAATAAAATTAAGGTCCATACTGCAAGTAACTTTGACATTTGTAACTATGTGTACATATCAGCTACTCCCATTGACTATCCTGGTGGGTTAAGTTTTGGATTAATTGCCCACCTTTTCTCCATATTATTTAATTCCCTAGTTAATAATAATGGTTTCTGTAAAAATTATCAAGCTCCTGTTGATATATGGTATAGGTGGCAACAGATGGAGGATGTGTCTTCCTAAAATACAGCTTTTGTTGGATTGTTTACCTCCTCTAAAACCTCAAATGGCTTCCTATTGCTACTGGATCAGTTCCTATTGCTAAGATTGGCATGAAACACTCTCCACAATGTGGTTCTGCCTTATCTATGCAATTTCACCTTCTCAGCATAAACTTTCCACTCCAGACAGTGGCAGCATCTGCGACAGCAACCCCATCCATTAAAGTGCTTCCTCTCAGTTGTATTCTGCTGCTCTCCAGGCCAAGCCTCCTCTAAGGGCCTCTTGCTCGGATTACCTTTACCACATGCTCTAGTGTTTGACTTTATAATGAATGGTTTAGTTACATTCTGTCTTTCACACTGCACCATAGGACCTTGATAATTGGAAATTCTATTTTACTTATACCTTTTCTACTCTCTATGTGTATAGGTTATCATTAATGAATGGCTTTCTATTTGCTTTCAGAAAGGGGAAAAGGTGTGAGGCAGCCCACAATACTGACACTTATACATGGCAGTCAAAATATGGAATAATGAGGTCAGAAATCATAGAGAAAGAAAAGGATAGAACTACCCAAGAACTTGACATGAGATAGTTACTATAATTCTAAGCATGCTTACAACTAAAACAAAAGGAAAACATAGCAAAGATAAAAACTTAACAATTTTACTTTACCTATGAAAAAAACAAAACCTATCTCAACCCAAGAAAGAGATGCTTATCTTAATTTAAAATGTTTTAAATAAATATAAAAACTAGTGCCCATTTTTCCACTTTAATTATTCATGTGTAGGGGACACTTGCAGATACACATGCATATAGCAAAAAAAATCTATCATTGATCATTGCTTTTAAAAAAAACCATCATGGGGTCTTGTTAAAGGAAAACTACTTACAAATGCACCAGGAATACCTCGAGGCCCAGGTTCTCCATCAAAGCCCCGAGCACCCTGCAAAAAAACAAGACGAAGAAATGAAAATGAGTTCAGTCATATATGTTAAAGGGCATATCAGTCTTTCTAAAGAACTTTAATAGCCACTAAAAAAGGAGGTTGTGTGTGTGTGATATATATCCTATTCATCAGTGAACCCTAAAAAGTAGATATGACACCTGAAATATGAAAACTCTAGTCTACATCTTCTCATCCCACCAAAAGTGCTTACACCAAGACTTTGATAGCACGCTGGATATTTGAAGTTAACACTGCACCCATTCTTGATTGCTGAAGGAATAAATACACTGGCACCTACTTAGAGAACGTGGCAAATGTACTGGAAGAGATTTGGTAGTCCCCCTCCAGGACACTCAGAATCCCTATGGGAATTCATTCATGGCAAAGACCAAGGAGCCGCCCAAAAAGTAGCTGCCAGGAGTCCTGCTGCTGCTAGAGCTGTGGGAGGGGTGTCTGGGATTCTGGATTGCCACCAAGAAAGAATCAGATTTAGAATCAGAAGTCCAGCAGTGTGATTTGGAAGAATGGATTGTAATAAGGATTTGAGCAGCCCCTCTCCCATCCCAGACAGATGTTAGGTTCAGTTTGCATAAAGCAATTGATCTCTTCTCTCAACAGCAGATTCACCCTGCCAAGTGATGTGGCGTAAGAACTACGAAGCTTTCTAAATCTATCTTGAATTATCTCTGACTTGGTTACATATTACATATATAATCTCCTCTTTTTCATTATAAAAATCAAAATGTGATTTTAAAACAAACATATGGCGTTTTTTAGTGCTGTCTACATATACTGCATGATAAAATGCAATCCCCTTCTTTAAATCTTCTTTCTTCTATTAAGTGAACAAGAAGGCAATTGAAGTGAACAGGCCATCTTCTAATGAGCAGGGTTGAGATGGGGAGACGATAAAATAAATGGAAAATAGTCAAAAGAGTATTGAATAGATGTCAGGCCAAGAAAACCGGGTGAACAGCGCCTGTAGTAAGAATTAAAAATTGGAAAACCTGTGATAGAAGGTTCAGACATAGGTAGCATCGAAGAAAGACCACCACAGAGAAAACACCATGGAGCCTTGAAATTCTTTGATCCCTAAAAACTAGAACAAACCAGTAGGCATTCTATATTCACCAGGGAAGAAGGGGTTTGAAAGACCTGAGAAAGACCTTGACTTCATCATTCAGCCTGTGTTGTGAGAGCGACGCCCAGCCTTGCATTACAGAAATGACTTTGATGCACTTTCTCTCTCATGCTGTTCAGCAAGAGCTCAGACCCAAACTGCTGTTACTAGGTAACCACTCGATGGGTCTGAGTTTACAAGAAGAGCCTTTATTTTTTTTTTTAATTGGTAGCAATTTGACAGGAATCAGAGGAAATGAGAAATTTTGAAAAATAGCAACTAGAAAAATACCTCAAATAAAAAGCATATCAATATCAGTGATTGGTTTCAAAGTGAGGGGTCACATATATTAGGAATGATTTAAATCCAGAAAAAGCAAAGGCCTGAGTATCAGCAACTGTGAAATAAATGGGATTTATTATTTAATAACAGAAAAGATATACACAGAATGTTACTTAAGGTAACATGAATATAGAAATATAAAATATTTTTAAAGTGCAGTGGTTTTTTTAAAGAAATGAAAGAGGAAATCAGCCAGACTGAGAATACCTAAAAGAGGCTGAAAAAAATGAAGTTGAAGAAAGTATTCACAAAATCATTCTTCCAATACAAAAAAATGTGCATCTCTTTAAAAATGTATTTAATTTCATTTATTGTGCAAATTATTCTTGTTTAGTTGTTAATGGAAGGCTGTTTGCTTCTGTGTGGAATGATACAAATTAGCCATTAGCCATAGACGTTCTAAAGGAAATAGGGCAAGAGTCAGATGTGGTGGTTGGCAAAAGTGCTTTTTTTTTTCTGGATCCTACAAATTGCATTTCCTAACATACTTTCTAAGAAATGGTAACTGTTTTCTTAAAGTCTGATAAAGAAGCTAGACACACATGCATGCACACATACAGAGCAAGACAGACACTTCTGAGCACATCATGAACTTTCAGGTTTCCATTGTTTTTGCTTATGATATTCACTCACCAGGCATCCCTTGACCTCTCTCCTCCGCTAGCAGCAACACCTCATCCTTCCAGGCCTGACATCCATCTGATGCCAAGGCCTTCAGGAGCCCTCCCAGTTCCCCCATCAAGGTTAGCTATTCCTTCTTCACTCCCTCATACCACTTGTCCTCAAGTTGATATCTCTCTTATTTGCATTATAATTAGCTGTTTTCTCCCAATAAATAACAAACTTGCAGAAGTCCTTATTCCTCTTTGAATCTCCCCAGCATCTCACAGAGCACCTTGCTATGGAAAGGGTAGGACAGTGATGGGAAACCTTTTGAGCTTGGTGTGTCAAACTTCGCCAAAAAACTGAGCATAACTCGGGTAGTGTGTCACTTTGAGGAAAAAACTAACTCCAAGACTCTAGTCGCAAATGTTTCATCCTCAGGAGCAGCAAATGTTTCATCCTCGGCATGCGGCCGCGTGTCATCAGAAATGGCTACGCGTGTCAGTGCTGACACGTGTGTCATACGTTCGCCATCACTGGGCTAGGAGAACCTGGGCTCTGAGACCAGGCTAAGAACAAGTTGGTGAACTCCGGTCATAAGGGTATGATCCCTGCTAAGGGCAGAGCTCAGTGATCAGCGTGGCAGCACAGCCACTGAAGGCCCCGGTGTCCTTGAGTGTATCTTGCCTTCTCTCACTCTCCCTTTCCATCTTCCCCTGTCCTAGCCTTGCTCTCCAGGTACTGCATCATTGTTACCAGTGTTAACTACCATTAATGATAAAGAGGTAAAGTATAATGGCCCTCTTTATTACTATTTGCCTATTTAAAATATGTAATACATGACAAGTATTATGCATACTACTCATTTTTATCAGCTAAGTGATAAATAGAAATGTGAGACAGTCTAACCAAACATCTACAAAGCACCCAAAAAAATAAATAAATAAAGTGGCCAGCTGGTGTGCCTCAGTGGTTGAACAGTAACCTAGGAACCAAGAAGTCCTGGTTAGATTCCCGGTCAGGGCACATGCTGAGGTTGCAGGCTTGATCCCTAGTAGGGGACATGCAGGAGGCAGCTGATCAATGATTCTCTCTCATCATTGATGTTTCTCTCTCTCTCTCTCTCTCTCTCTCTCTCTCTCTCTCTCTCTCTCTCTCTCTCCCTTCCACCCTGAAATCAATAAAAATATATTTAAAAAATAATAATTAAAAAAGTGATGTTGTTGAAGATAAGATATTTTTAAATGGCCAAAAATTTAAACATTTATACATTTTTATATTATACTAGAGGCCTGGTGCATGAAATTCGTGCATGGGTAAGGACCCTAGGCCTGGCCAGAGATCAGGGCCAATTGGGGCCTTCCAGCTGCCGGCTGGGGCCTTCCTTCTGGCTGCTGGCTGGGGCCTCCCTTTCCCAGCTGCTGGTCAGGGCCTTCCTTCATTCCACACCACCCGCTAATGGTCAGCATACGTCATAGTGAGCAATCGAACTCCCGGTCTCCAAGGGGACAATTTGCGTATTAGGCTTATATGTAGAGAGAGAGACCAGAGGCCCGGTGCATGAAAATTCATGTACTGGGGGAGTAGGGGTCCCTCAGCCCGGCCTGCCCCCTCTCACAGTCCAGGAGCCCTCAGGGGATGTCCTACTGATGGCTTAGGCTTGCTCCCCGGGGCCAGCGAACCTAAGCCACAGTCTGGTCTCCCTCTGCAGGAGGCGACTGGGCCAATCAGGGGACGGTGCCACCCCCATCACCCTACCACTGCTGCTGCCTCTGGCCTCCCACGGCAGGAGACAACCGGGCCAATCAGGGGAAGGCGCTGCCCCCATCACCCCGCTGCTGCTGCCACTGCCGGCCGCTGAGGGGTCCAGCCTCTGCAGAGGCATGGCACCGGGACTGGGCCCGCACAGCACCCTCTCCCGCTGCCTCTGCAAAAGGGACCACAATGCTGGACCAGCCTGCACCAAGGCCTCTCCCACGCCATGGCGTCTCCTGTGCCGCTGGCCCTCAGCCCTCACAGCCGCTGTGGCTTTGTCCGGAAGGATGTCCAGAAGACATCCAGTCTATCTGGTCTAATTAACATATTACCCTTTTATTAGTATAGACTAGAGGCCCGGCACATGAAAATTCATGCACTGGAGGAGGGGTCCCTCAGCCCAGGCTGCCCCCTCTCACAGTCCGGGAGCCCTCAGGGGCGGGAGGCAACCTGGCGATCAGGGGAAGGCGATGCCCCATCACACCTGTGCTGCTGCCCCTGCCAGCAGCGCAAGCCTCAGCCAGCCCTGGTTACCTGAACCTCGGGCGGCCCTGGGCGGCTGGGCAGCCACCATCCGAGGCTTGCCTGTGCCTCAGGCCAGCCCTGGGCAGCTGGGAAGCCACCATCTGAGGCTTGCCTGCGCCTTGGGCCGGCCCTGGGCGGCTGGAGGACTGAGGGGAACTGGGGGACTCCAGAGGCAAGTACTCCGGCGGGGCTTGGGGGACTGGACACCACCATCTTGTGGCTGTGGCACCACCATCTTTGAGGGTGTGGCAGTCAATTAGCATATTCCCTCCTTATTGGCTGTGGGCGCCGCCATCTATGAGGGTGGGACAGTCAATTAGCATATTCCCTCTTTATTAGATAGGATCATCATCACATTCTTACTTTTTCTCCCTTTTCCCCAACTATGCCGGTGATGCCTCTCAGTCCTTGAGAGCCCTGGAAATGTAAAAAAAGAAAAGTGAATTATTGTAGTTGAAGCACACACTCATTTATCTCATCACAAAAACTGATCCAGAAGAAGGATGTTATCACAACCTAAGGTAACATTAACAAATAGTGACATCATATTTTTCTAGTTTAGAAAGAAAAGTCCAAGGAGAATTCTTCTGATGATAAATCCTTGTTTAAAATGTTGAAGACTTACACACCTGGAGTTCAAACAATTACTGATGACAAAAAAGTAACTCTCACTGGCACAAGAGAATATGGTAATGCATATGGCTTAGCTTCTAATATATACAGAATACACTGCCAATCTCACCTCCTTCGTGGTTTGTAAATTGGTTACATGTAACATGGTTGTGATTTTAGACCTTGGGATAATTTTTTCTCCCCATTGTATGCCATCAAAGGCAACTAAATTCCCAAGCTAACCCACGAAAGCTTATGGCCTATAAATGCAGCTGCTCAAGTCTCCATTAGCCACCTGTAGTCACTATTCATTAACCCATTTCCATGATAAGTGCGTTCTGAACTCCAGTTTGGTCCCGTAGAAAACCATCTCACCCAATCTCCGGCACCAGAGTGGGTAATCCTAAAAATGAGGGTGTGGAGTGATTTCTAGTATCCTTTTCACTACTAAAATGTTACCTCTTGGCTACCTGATCCCACAGCAGGAGGGCCCCAAAAATGAATCCTGTAAAGAGTGAGCCTAAGAGCTTCCAGGGAGCAGCAGTAGGTAGATGCTTCAGCAATAAATAGGGTAGCTACTTCTGAACACCTTGCTGACTGTCCACTGTAACTGGCTTAAGATAAAGCAGCGCAAGGCCAGTTATTTCCCTTGTGCTCTCATGTGGAGAAAATGGGGCCATTCCATGGCCAACTCTGCATCCAGGTCAGTCACAAAGTCTATGTAGATCAGTTAGGATTGACCTGAAATACAAATGTGCAGGATGATTCAGCTTAGGATATTTATTTAGGATATGATGTGAGATGTGGCCACCTCAGATTAAAATTGCTCTTTTCAAAGGTGATTCTGAGTCATGACAATGCCAGGTATCATCCCTCAGGGTGACTACTTTGAAGGGCAGAGCTTGTTTATAAATGTTCCAAAATGTATTTTTTTTAAATCTGTACATAACTTTATAGAGACATGTTTAAAAAGTGAAAATCTGAATTTTACAAAAACATCTTTACATATCCACTCCCAAACCCCAGAAGGTCAGCAAGCACTAATGATACCCCCAATGGACCACTTGAGCCATGAAGCACCCAACAGAGATCCTTAATCCATGAGCACTTTTTTAAAGGCTCCTTGCAAAATCCTGTTCGTAGGATTTTGGGGAATGGCTATTTAAATAACTTTTTTAAGTCCCTATAAAATTTTCATCAAGTAAAAAGTAAAGCATAAGTCTCTCACACTATTTATCTCTATTTTCCACCCACAAATAGTGTTTCACAGCAAAGCTAGAGGAAGGCAAGCCTCTGGAACAAACACCCTTGGACTCCTCAGATTTTCTTAAAGTTCTCACGTGGCTTAAAAGTAGAGTCTATTTCTTACAGATTCTCTGACTCATTTCCTTTAGCTTGATTTCCCGTCAGCTCTGGTAAGCACTGATCTGCACGCTCCCCGCACCCTTTATAAAAGCCAGTTGTTCGGGGAGAACAGAGCAAGGGCTTGAAGGGTGGCCCCGTGTTTGTCCTACTTAACTCTTTAGTTTCTGAGAACAGGACCCAGCCTTGGCTAGCTACAATGTTCAGTGAATATCTTGAAATTATTATTCCCATAATTGTTATTACTCACTGTGACCAAAAAGTGGCACACTTCCATTTTCATATATGAAAGTAATGTAAATTCTGATTTAACAAACATTTTTAAATGAAGTATGCTGATAGCCCCAATTTCCTCACTGTGCATATTATTGCAGCAATTTGCCAAAGCACAAGGGATCAACTTTTTATTAAAAGATATGAATACAAGCAATTAAGGATGTTCTAATTAGCCCAGTTGGAGTGTGGCTCAGATGGTTGAGTTCGCCCTGTGCACCAAAAGATTGCCAGTTCCATTCCTGGTTGGGGCACATACCCAGGTTGCAGGTTTGATCCCTGGTCAGGGAGCATAGGGAAGTCAACTGATATCTCTCTCTCCCTCCCTCCCTCCCTCCCTCTTTCCCTCCCTCTCTCCCCCTTCTTCTCTCTAAGCATGTCCTCAGGTGAGGATTGGGGAGGCGGGTGAGGAGAATGTTCTAATTAAAATAATTGCATGCTGGCATAAGATACATTAAATCCAGGTGATATACCTGCTGAATATTCAGGATACACAAAATTTTCTCATTATATCATGTAATAAATAGTGCCATGGAACACAGAAAATATATATCATTCTCTGTGTTCAGTATTTTTTCAAGATTGCCTATCCCTGAAATTTAGTAAATGAACAAATGTAACTATATGTAGAATTTTCCTGTTAAAATGGTGCTTGAATATACAATGGGGATCTTTCCTATTTTGAAAAAAATAATAATCTCCAAAGACTGGCTTGGCAGAAAAATAGAGAATATCATGTTAATGTAATACTATTAATCCAAATGCCAAATAGAAAATATTCCAAATGTCCTGAAAATAATATTCACATGTCCTAGTTAAATTTTTTAAAAATACTTTACTGGAGGTCCTTGAGCTCCGACTTCTCCTGGTTCTCCTTGGTCACCTTCTTCACCCTAAAAAGCAATCGAAAAGCACACCTGCTGTTATTCTAGCAAATGAGCGTAGAAATAGGCTTGGTCTAAATCCGCATATTTTTAATTTATTTGGCATCCTCTGACTTACTCTACTATGCCTTAAAACATTATTTTACATGAGTAATCCATATTAATTATAAAACATTATAGTATACAAATAAAGCCACCCAAATTTCACCTTTCAACTATAAATACCGGTAACTTTTTAGATGCTTTTCTAAATAAAGGGGGGGCAGTAGAAAAAGAGAGGGATGGGGGAGGGAGACAGAGAGACAGAGAAAGAACATGTATGCATACATCTTTCAAGTGTGCATGTGTTGGGGGGGGGGGGTATTACTAGAAAAATAAGATCACACTATGCAAACTTTTCCATAAACTACAACACTCATTTTCCTTACCTTATGACCTTGTCTTCCAGGTTCACCAATTTCTCCTTTAGCCCCTTTATGTCCCTAACAAATGCAAAAATAAATAAACAAACAAATAAAAAGAATACTTGTATTGGGATTGGCACAGAAAGTGGTCAGAAGGCTCATTAAGTGATCTTGCTTCCCTAATTCTGTGTCAATGTGCTGCTAAGAAAAAGATTGTGTGACTACCTTAGATGACCTTAGTAATGCCATATGTATTACATGACTGCTACATATGGTAAGTATTAGTCTTAGTTCATAGAAAAACACTGTTCTAGAATAACAAAAGCTCCATAACCTGGTTCAGCAACATGGTTCATTGACTATAGGCGCCTAGATCCCTCCATCCCAAACTTCCTCTCACAGTTGGGTTGAGAGCATTAGCATTGTCTTTCCCAGTAAGTTACTTTCCAAGGTGACCACTCTGATCCAACTCAACTGGTGTCCTATGCTCTGTGGAAGCTACTCTGAAAACCCTTCTGCCTCTTCCAGACCCATCTCCTTCCTGGAGGTGAAGAAGGGCTGGTATAAGAAGTGGACTTCCACCCAGCCTGTGTAGTTCAGTGGTGGAGCATCGACCTATGAACCAGGAGGTCATAGTTCAATTCCTAGTCAGGGCACAGGCCCAAGTTTCAGGCTTGATCCCAAGTGGGGTTGTGGAGGAGGCAGCCGCTCAATGATTCTAAAAAACATTAAAAAAAAAAAAAGGTGTGGACTTCCCCAGATGCACAACTCTCTGCCTCTTCTAATACACAATTTTAAATGCAAAAGGAAATCTCTAAAAAGCAGTCAGTGAGGGCTGCATAGCATGAGAAAAGATCCCCATCTTTTCTTGTTAGGACAGCTGTTCTACACATGCATGTACTTTGGGCAGTTACATGAGGCAAGTATGAAATGAACATTCCAACACAAGTGTATCAGAACTTTCACTCTCAGAGCCTTTCTTGTCCTGAGAGTGCAGGTCTTTGTAAGTAATAAGACACCAATCCAGGCAACTGTGGGAATCCATCAAAAATAAACTTAGAGAAAACCATAATTGGAAAATCAGTGCCTTGGGGCATTTCAGATCATAGCAGAACTCCATTGGTCTGACATTTTTCAAAATCACTTCAGACTCATAGACCAGAGATAGAAAACCATTTGACCCTAGCATTTGGTTTTGTCTTTTTATTTTTTAATGGAAAATCTGAATTATAATGCAAAGTGAAAGAAAAAATGCTTTTGGAATGTCCCTTTTCTTGCCTATTTTACTGTTTTTCTTTTTCAAACTAAAATAGTTTCAACTACATGATGTGCACAATTCCCCCCACCCTCCATAGAAGGCAGACTTCTTTTAATTTGGTGTCTAAAGTGTCTCAATCAAAGAAATACAATATGAGTATTTCTTCCCTGAAATACTGTATACAAAAGCACTGTATAACCACATATCTGTGTCTCGGTAGGAAGACCTGTCAGGGGCACCAGCAGAAATTTCTATTATGAATAAGGACACAGACTAAGCCACAGAATGAGCAAACAGAGACTTGCCTGACTCATCAAGTGGGGTCTGTGCATCAGAAAGGCCAGTGCTTAAAGGAAAGGCTCTATTTTTTCTATGAATAACACTCTCGAAAATAAAATACTGAAATTATTCTCTTACCCTCATGCCAGGAATGCCTGGATATCCTGAGCGACCTGGTGGACAGGCATTGGGACACTGCCAGAGAGATAGAGACAGGAAATGCATAAACTAGAGTTTCTACTTTGTGGCAAAATGGTATTTTTTTTAGGAATTCCAGCCATAGAACTCCAATGCAATTGTATTCATTGAATAACTTGGAATAACCCTTTCCTTTTTTAATTATTTCATTTTTCATTAGAAAAGTACAGAGAATATAGCAAACCCTTTCCCCCATGTATCCACCATCCAGATATAATAAATGCTAATATTTTGCCATACTTATTTAAGATTTAATTTATTTTTTAAAAATGTATCCAGGTAACCCATTACACCATGACTGGATCTTTTTCCCCTCCCCCTTCCATTAGACTAGCTCTACCCTGAGGGTCACATCCCCTCATCAAATGTGCCAAAATTGCATTTAGTGCAGTTTACCAACATCATTTGCAAATTAGTCTATAAGTAAAACAAGTCTTTGACTTCTGTCTTTTAAAATGGGGGTGATCTGGTGAGGAAAAAAAATGCCTTAGACATAAAATAAAAAGATTATAGAAAAACAAAGATATTTCTATAATGAAAAACAGTTACAGTCTGATGTATACAAGCTACCAGTCCATTAATGCTACTACGGCTTGCTCTGTCATCTGAGTAAAGCACAGAAATACAACATATTCCAGTGAGATAAATTTAAAGAGAATCCATCTGAAGATAGCATGGTCTTTGACTTAAAACTGTTTTGTTCAGAGGAAAACATCTTACCAGCGGGTCTCCATCATGAAAGCCAATCGTTCCCTAAAGTAACAAAACGCTAGAGTTAAGAATATACTTAAATATACTTAAACCTACTAATAATAGAAAGTTCACTGAGCAAAATATATTTGTTCAATAAAAATATAAGGAACAAAGAGCATATAATATTCTAAAACCTTGCCTCATGGGTGTATATCTTTTGGAGAACCCTAAATTGCGTAGATTATTTCTTTCAGGGGATTGAAAGGAGATGAAATGAGAGGAATAGGAAATATGGGGAACTTGGAATCATAAACTTAAAATATGCATTATCTCCTACTTGAGCTTCCATTTTTTAATTGCTTACTGTGTAAATCCTTTGTAAAAACTAGTTCATTTGAAAATGTTCTTTCATATGTCCAAGTTCTGAGCATTTGAGAGTCACAAACATCAAAGGACTTCAAATATAATGAGTAAACCATTCCCTGTGAAAACCACATTTAAAATTATTGTGATTCCTCTACTTTTCTTGTCTAAAAAGAACAGTGTTCTGAATGGGTGCAAAAAGTTGGTAGCTATTTTGGAATTTTAGGACAATGACTAATTAACAGGTACTTCTATTTTTTGGTTCTTAGGTTTCTTTAATCCCGAATCTCAGACACAGAGAAATTTAAGCTGCAGATAACTTACACTGGGTCCTGGGGGTCCAGGGGGGCCAGGTGGTCCTCTTTTCCCAGGGTCACCCTAAGTTATTTGAAAATTGTGACACAGCGGTTACATACATGTCAAAACACAGTGCAGAAAACTGGTGAGGCATGAGAGAATGATATTACTAGGAACACCTACAGAGCTCAGTCATGCATACCTGTCACCAAAATCAATGGGTGGCCCATAACCCAATCAGCTCCACAAAACCAGAAGGGGTTCCAATCGCACCAAAGTAATAAAACAGAGCAGAGGAAGACTTGGGGGGAAAGCAAAGCCAATTCTCTAGAAAATGATCACTTTCTCTATTCTGGAAACACTACATATTTTTCTAGCTGATTTGCAGAGGAACTGGACAGACAATACTACTAGTGCCATCCATCTAATGGCAGCAAAAGAAGGCCTGCACCCAGCCTGAAGATGTGAAATGGAAGGTTAATCTCTGTAGAGCCAGACTCTCCCTGGTGCTGGTCACCCACAACCGTCACTTGCTCTGTCACTGCACTCTCTTGCAATTGAGACAGAAGATCAAATGTGGCTAAATTCAAACAAGCCATTCAGGGAAAATGGATTCCAATTAGTCTTAATATCCAGAGTTTACTCCTGGCATATGTTTTCCTTCATAATCTTCTACTATAAGAAGTCAAAAGCATCTTAGATTTAATTTAACTTTATAATCATTTCATATTCATTCAGTTGTTGAGTAAGTAAACTTGTCAAACAGTAAACAAGAAAGGTATATAATCACACCTTGAGAGTGATTCCCACTCTCAAGGAATTTACATAACATCAATATTTCATTTTTGAAATATGTATTGAATATTAACATCAAGCACTTATGACCAGTAATTTCTTCTATGAAGTTCAGCCCTTTATTGCCTAAAGCTGTTCTGTTCATTTGATTAGACTGTAACAGCCCTAACATAAATACCCGTGGTAATGATTGTAGCCTATTCACTTATCATTTCATGAAAAAACACTGAGCCCCAATCCTGGCTGAGTCTGTAAAACAGAGGTGACACTTCCTGACTTGATCACTAATTCTGAAAGTTGGGAAGAAAAATTTGGCTGAAAACTTGGGGGAAAATTTTAAATCACTGTACAAAAACAAGGTAGCATTGTTATCTTTTGGTCCCCATCAATATTATGAACTGAATGAAATTCATCTGTCATTTTTTTTTTGATGTGCCAGGGAATAATATACAGTTTGGGTAATTTGTCTCCCCTCGTAACATCATCTTTTAAATCAGCAAATGTCTATCCAAAGATGTTGTAGTACTCACAATTGGTCCAACACGGCCAAGCTCTCCAGGGAGACCTGCTCCCCCAGGAGGACCCTGAAGACAACAAATTAGAGGGACAGGGTCATTGGTGCATATTTTAACAATCCAGCACAACTGATATCCAGTATGATAAACAACTGACTTGGAATTATGTGTCTTTGTTGGCTTTGGTCTCTAGTGAAACAGTAAGCCATCTGACCAAATTTTAATTACTGAAGTAGAACAGAAAGTTCTCAAGTTAATGAAATACTTTGTTTAGCATAATAGAGGTGCTGTCATCGTGGGTGGGGCACTATGAACACCAGTAGGTAGGATGTTAGTTGGAGAGTAAGGCTGAGATCTGAGAAGTAGGCCATTTTTATAGACTGTGTAAACATAAATCAAAAGACGATACTCACAGGGGGTCCAGGAATACCACGGCCCTAAGAGATTAAAATGAAAATTACAATGAAATGTGATTTATATTTAGTATAAAGACAGACACAGGCCTAACTCGGTTCAAAAGTACATTATTAACTCTGTCACTAAATAAATATATGATGCTCATTCTGAAGAAAGTGCTGGATGAAGAAACACAAACACGGCTCTGCTTCTAAAGGAGGGGGAGCTTGTGCCAGCTCCTCAAACATCCCTCTAGCGTCTAAGCGAACCAGGAATATTTTTTTCCAAACTTCTTTTTAAAGAAAATCAAAGTAAAGAAGTCCCCCATGCTTGCCCTCAAGAGGACTTACCATCACTCACAAAGAGACACATCACAACCTGACAGTTTAAAGAGCTTTGCATTTGTCGTGTTTTGTAAGAAACCTACATTAAGAGCAACATAGTGTAATGTTTTGTAATTTATAACGTGACGTTTGGATGTTCGCCCAGACAAATATTCAGCACGGGGAGGCAAGGGAGGAAAAGGGGTCCAAACACACACTCCTTGACAGGCAGGACTCTATTCCCAGACACCAAATCCAGTAGATATTAAAAGTAAAATGGTGCCACTCCTGAAATGACCTATGATGGGATCCTAATTTAATAGGCTGAATTTGATTTTAAAGCTAGCATTCCATCCCCCTCTCCTTTACACTTTATCTCTCTTTAGCAACACCAAACTGTGTATAATTAGGGGGTTGAAACCACATCATATTCATCCTCCAAGCCTCAATTTCTAGCACAAGGCTTAGAATATAATAAACCCTAACTATATGCTCATTAAACTTTATTAATAAACTGAACATCAGCTGCCTAAAATCCCTTACTTTCTCTCTTTGCTTTCCAGGTTCACCTTTTCTCTCTTGGGGTTCCTCATAACTCTTTTCTCGCCTACGCGGGCTTGAGTCACTTTTATTCACAGCTATCTCTGTCTGATACCATATTCATGTTAACTTTTCATCCTAGACTTTCTTTTCTAAAAAAATCCATATATGAAGCATCCAATGGTATCAATATATACCCTCTGATAGTGGTTCTATTATTTCTAATTATTTAGGCAGCCAAAATAAGAAATAATTTCACACAAGCAGTATGTTTAATGATAAGTGGGACTTTTTCAAGGCATTCTTTGAAAAATTGCTCCTATTTGAAAATTTTAATATGTGGATCAATTTGGGGTAATGTGTTATGCTTTAAAATACCAAAGTAATCAATAAGTTATCTCATTATCAGAGACCTAGGTGATTGATAAATTTCACTAAATTTTTTAAAGGCATCACCAAAAGATGTTGAGCTCTTAGTTGAAAAATATGGGAGGAAGACCAGTGAGCTATTCACTTCTGAAAACAGGCTTTACTGGAAAAGTTGACACTTGCTGAAATATGGCTAAGAAAACAGTGCAAATAAAAAACCAGGAGGAAAAATATAGATAAATGACAAAAACAAAAGAGGAATGAAGAGCAAAATATAAAGGAAAAGCAGCCAGAGAACTTATTCCTCTTATAAGTAGAAATAATACAAATCTGCCAAATTGTGCAATGTAGGAAAAGACTAGACAGGGAATCAGACAGGTGCGAATATCTGATGGCTGGTATTTCATTCTATATAATAAAAGCGTAATATGCAAATTGACTAAACAGCCGAACAGCAGAATAACCATCCAGACGACCATCCAGGACCACGCTATGACACCCACTGGGGCCAGGCCAGCCAAGGTGGGTGCAATGTGATTGGTCGGGGGCCCAGCCATTGCCCCATGATCGCCCCACAGAGGAGGCGGGCTGCCCTCTGCGAGGGAAGCCCAGGTCCCGGGTGCTGGCAGCCAGAGGGAAGGAAGGCCTACTCTTGCACAAATTTCGTGCATCGGGCCTCTGGTAAGAGATAAAAACCAGTTATGAAGAAAGTAGTGTGATGTCATGGGCTACACACTGAATACTTCAATTTGCTGATGTTAAGCAAGAAACGTTTCCTATCAATGAGGGAAATACCACCTGCAAACAAACTTATGTATTTTACTGTACATTCACATTTCTCTAAGGTGTTTCTACTCATATTCAGAATACTTACCATGCCAGGTAAGTCATAACTTTTTTTGTAATATCTATTATGTAGAAAACTGCATTTAAAATTTCCACAGTGGCAAATTTTTACCTAAAGATAGATTTGCAATTCTATTGCTTTACATGCACTTACTGGAAATCCACGTGATCCTGGCACACCAGGTTCTCCCTAAAAATAAAAATAGCTTCATTGTACTTAGCTTTTTGTAGTATAAATATGTAAATATACAAACTGTATTAATATTAAAATCATTAAAACACTCCACCTGGGTGTTTTTTATTTAATTTAATTCAGCTAAAACACAATTTTAGTTGAACCGTGTATTTCAGCTGCTTCACAACTTATCTGTTAGTTGATTGCAGTCATTACAATAAAATTATACTTCAGCATTTAATTAACACCAACAAGCAATACCAGATGGCTAACTTACTTTTTGTCCTCGTTGTCCCACAGAGCCAGGAGATCCATCAGGTCCTGTTAATCCCTAACAAAGCAAGATGATATTAGAACTGTTATAGCATCCTTCGTCAAACCATTAAGCTGATAATTTCATTTTGTTTATTAATTATGTACAGAATGGTTACCTATGTATAATGCAAATATTCATAAAAATATCTTTCTATATTCTTACTCAAAGGTAATGTTTAACATACCATCTGTTAGTTACTTCGTATTGATAAATGTTATTACATTTCTAACTTCCTGCTAACCACATTGTTTATCACAGAGTTCAATAACTTAATGTTTTTTCCATTGCTTTGAAAAAATGCAACATAGTAACTACAGTATTCTAATAGCTAAATCTGATGGAACAACAGGTCTTGGCTGTGTGACTTAACTATATTTTAATACCTCCTTTACTTCATTTATAAAATAAAAGCACTATGTGTCTCTATAACTCTAATAATGTCTTGAGAATTAATAAAATGTTTCTTCAATAGGAATTTAAAATAATCAATATCCTTATTGCCTTACAGCCACCTAAGTAAAGCCCTCTAGCCATCTTCTAGCAATAACTGCTTATTTAAGAACATCAACTTTTAAAGTTGAAACATCTGAGAGCATTAATGTTTCTATATTATCTTCCTTAATAAAAATAGCTACACTGTAATTAAGTATATATTTTCATTTGTGCAACTATGTTTATAAAATTTAAGCCACTTACTATAAAACACTTTATAACTCTCATATTTAAAACTAAAGCAGTTATTAAAGCATGTCTCCAAAGCATGCTCATTTTTTTCCAGTACTTATTTTATTGTCATTCTCAACATAAAATAGATACTAAAGCAAGATAACACTATGTGTTATTTGAATTTCCATATTTGGTGAAGATACATTTTTATATTTTTAATTTTTTATTTACTCTTTGACTCTTTTAGATGTCATTTATAATGTAATCTGGAAATTACACCTTGCTAAAGATAACTTTATGTATGTGTATCTATATATATGCACAGATTTGTACATATACATATATGCATGATTGCATAAATATCTTATAAAACCTATCTATTATTAAGATTTTGAAAAAGATTCAAGTGATATTAATTGAGGGAAGGATTCCTTGAAATTATAAAAACCCTACTTAAAAATGGATCATCAAAATCCATTTTTAATCTGTCATAGTCTACATAATTATCAATAAAATGCTTTCATGTAATTTATAGAGAAAATTTGTTCACTGGTCACCATTTTTACATTTCTCTACATTAATTAATTTCCCTCATAACTCCATAGAGTGGATAAAAGGAAGTAGAAGAAACTGAGTTGAAAATGTTAATTACTGGAAGTGTGCCAATGAAAAAAATTATTAAACCCACACAAAAGAACTTTTGATAGGCTGTCTCTTATTTTCAATTGCCCTAGTCTAATTACAACACTCTAATTTGGGAACAAGCCCCAGCATCTTAGTTGCTGAGCACCTATGGAAATGGAACATTGGCTTCTGTACTTCAGCAAACAAAACATACATCCAGGAACCCTCTCTGGAAGCATATATGGCACATAGATTTTCTAAACCTCGGGGCATGTTTAACTAATGGAACCTCTAATTCCCACTTGATGTATATGTCATCCAAGACCAATCCTGGTCAATTTTCACACACACGGCCCACTAACCATCTCCAATCTGTGACTTGAATAACTGATAAGATTAGAAGACAGTGGCTTCTATTTATGGTAGAATTCCAGCTGCACAAGAATAGAGCAGAACCAAGTAAAGGGTTGGAAAAACCTGGAGGTTGCTTCCAGGTCTCTCCTTACTTAGTATCCTCCACAGGACATGACAAAGATGTCTATCCCGAGGAAGTTCTCTGAATTAAATTGAAAATATATTCTGGTATCAGATGTTACAGTGTACTCTGTTATGAAATAGCCATGTAGAAAGGCTTAAAACTCCTTGAGCTGTAATTGACATTTTTAGAAATGTAAAAAGAAGCACTCCATGAGGACAAGGGCTGCGTGTCCCTTCGATCCTAGAGCATTGCCTCGAGCATCTAATACATACCCAATACCTGACTATGGAATAAAATTAACTTAGGTCAGCCTGGTAGGTGAAAGGATATGACACCTGTCCCTTAAACATCATCTTTATTTTTTGTTGAAATCCCAGCTCTGCCGTTTATTAGCTGTGCAACCATTCACAAGTTACTTAACTACATAGTGCCTCAGTTTCCTAATCTGTAAAATAGATGTGATAATAATAATATCTACCTCATGTGGCAATGTTGAAGATTAAATGGGATATAACACACCAAGTGCTTACACCAGTGCCTGGCAGAGCGGGCTCTGAATAAATGTTAGCTACTCTTACTGTCATCATTGTTGTAGCATCAGCCCTGTTCTAGATGCTGGGAAGGGCTCACATGCATCATTAAGACATGTTTCCTGTTCTCTGGGAAAGGGTTCTGCAAACAAATACAGATACTGACCACAGGCACTGTACTTCACAGACCTCTCACATTTCTTTGAAGCCTTACTAGTTCTACTTATACTGACTTCTCAGAATAATTTCTTAATAACTCACTGTGCTAAACATATACCATCTCCCAGGGATAATAGTTGTATACATTCAGGGTATGTTCTAACCTCTTTCCTGTAGAAAAGGGCATGGTTTAACTATAATTCCTATCATTAATTCTAATTATTATTCTCCCTATCTTAGATATATAAGAATAAATAAAATACTGTTTTACAGAGCTCGCTGAGCATGTCACAGCAAATAGTGCCTATAAGAATGTCTCTAGCAAAATTAATAATGGCTAGAGGCCCAGTGCACAGATCTGTGCACATTGAAAGGAAGTTAATTAGAAGGTAGCCAGCGGGGCAGGACTGGGCAAGAGAGGCCAGACACGCTCTGGAGCCAACCTCCCACAGTCCCTCCCTGGCTGGCTACACCTGGGGTGGCGCGGGGCTTGAAGGGCATCTGCGGAGTGAGCGGGGTCCCTCCAGCAGGTGGGGTCCCTGGGCCTGGCCTGTGGGGATCGGGCCGAAACCAGCTCTCCGACATCCCCTGAGGGGTCCCAGAGTGTGAGAGGGCACTCTGCAAAGTTGCTGTCGCTTGGCAGTTCCTGAGTTAAGTGTCTGCCCCCTGATGGTCAGTGCGCATCATACCTACCGGCCAGTCAGCCGTTCGCTTAGCCTTTTCCTCTCTAATAAAATGGTAATATGCAAATCAACCATCACTCTGCTACATAAGCCACACCCACCAGCCAAGCCACGCCCACCAACCAATCAGGGCGAGTATGCAAATTAACCCCAATCCAAGATGGCCACAGCCACAGTGAGCAAGGTTTCCCAGGTAACAGAGGAAGCCAAGCTTTCCATAGCCGTTGCAGGCTTAAGCCTCCACTCAAGCTACAAAGTTTCAATTATAGAAGGTAAACAAATCCAAACAAATGGCGGCAGAATGGAGCTTGAGAGAGCAGGCCACGGTTGCCGGTGGCAACAGGGGAAGCAAAGCTTTCCCCACACCCTGGCCGGGCTCACCCGCTTAAGGCAACAAAGTTTCTATTGTAGAAGGTGAATTAACTGCCACAGAAATGGCTGCCAGAGCCCCAGGCTTGGCTTCGCTCCAGGCTACAAAGTTTCAATTGTAGAAGGAAAATAAATTCCAAATACCAGGGCCTCCCCTTGGGTTGCCAGGGGGCGTGGCCGGCCTGCAAACCACCACAGGCCCCTCGCTCAGGCCGCCCCACACCCCGAGGAACCCCCACCCTTATCTGTGACCCCCTTCAGGTTAAACCAGCTGGCCCCCACCTGTGCACCAGGCCTCTATCCTATCTCATAAAAGAGTAATATACAGATTGATCATCACTGCAACACACAATATAGCTGCCCCCATGTGGACACAAGATGGCCACCACAAGATGGCCAGCAGGATAGGGCAGTTGGGAGGCACCCGGCCTGCAAGGGAGGGCAGTTGAGAGGGACCAGGCCTGCAAGGGAGGGCAGTTGAGAGGGACCAGGCTTGCAATGGAGAGCAGTTGGAGGTGATCAACCCTGCAGGAGAGGGCAGTTAGGGGTGACCAGGCTGGCAGAGGAGGGAAGTTGGGGGCAAACAGGCTGGCAGGGGAGCAGTTAAGCATCAACCAGGCTGGCAGCAGAGTGGTTAGGGGGTGATCAGGCTGGCAGGCAGAAGCGGTTAGGGGCAATCAGGAAGGCAGGCAGGCAAGCAGTTGGGAGCCAGCAGTCCTGGATTGTGAGAGGGATGTCCGACTGCCCGTTTAGGCCCGATCCCACCAGGATCGGGCCTAAACGGGCAGTCGGACATCCCTCCAGCAGTCCCAGATTGGAGAGGGTACAGGCTGGGCTGAGGGACAACCCCCTGCCGTGCACGAATTTCGTGCACCAGGCTTCTAGTATATATATATATAGAAGATAGATAATAACATAGTTGTCCTTTGGGTGCAAGCTTATAACCAAGCTCCGACTTCTCTGATTTTACATGTCTATAAGGGCAAAGAACTTAAAGTCACAGCAGGAAGGAAAAGATTTTATACATAAACCTAGCCAGTTTGGCTCAGTGGAGAAAGTATCAGCCCACGGACTGAAGGGTCCCAGGTTCGATTCTGGTCAGAGGCATGTGCCCGGGTTATAGGCTCAATCCCGGGGGTGGGGGGGGGGGGGGGAGGTGTGCATGAGGCAGACAATCAATGATTCTCTCTCATCATTGATGTTTCTATCTCTCTCTCCTTCTCCCTTCCTCTCTGAAATCAATAAAAATATATATGTTTAAAAGATTAGATATATATTTCTCCCACATTTACACACACATACATGCACACACACACACACACACACACATACACACACACACACAATTTTAATTTGCAATAATGCAATAATTCTTACTTATTAAAGAAATAAAAGAGAGCAATTTTACCAGTGGCAGAAAGAATTGCTTTTATATCAGTGTTTATAAAGATAAAGTTCTATATAGGATGATAGTGAAGATGACTATGTTCTGAACTTCCATGCTGCTGCTTGGCAGGGAGCACAAGGCATACCCGCCCTCAATCTAATTTCCTCCAGCATTCCAATGACTCAGATCTGGAGACTCCAGGCATAACAGCTGTCATGACTTTTTATCTTTTCTGTCAAAAATCCACTTAATTTAGGATAATTACCTCTAAACCATGTTCCTTTCAAATTCTTCCAAACATCATCTGGTAATGTTAACATGTGGTAATGTTAACTAAATGCAAAAAAAAATACAGCTTTGCAATGATCCAAACAGCAGAAGGCAGAGATTGGAGGTTTACGGTCCTACAACTACACTCAGGTTCACCTATCATGAAAACATTATTGAAGCTTTCCTACTTCCCTATGTCCAGGGACAAACAAACAGCAAACTCTGATCTAGTTATTGATATTTCTTTATTCTCAATGTCTATCCTGAATTTAGAGTAAAAGGCCTGTTTAAAATGTCAAATGAGACAAAGGGTGGAGTAAGAAAACTTTTTGGCTAAGAATCTTATAAGTCTTACTAGAGGCCCGATGCATGAAGATTCCTGCAAGAATGGGCCTTCAATCCCCTGGCTGCCGGCACCGCCTTCACTCCAGCTGAAGCCACCTTTTTGCTCCAGCCTGGAGTCACCTTCCCACCTTCCCACACTGCCCAGAGGCCCAGACCGCCCCCAGCCGCTTGGTGCCTGCGAATGCAAATTAACCCGTCATTTTTTATTGTGTTAATTTGCATACTCACTCCTGATTCGCTGGTGGGTGTCGCAAAGGTACAGTCAATTTGCATCTTACTCTTATTAGTGTAGATGTGGCTCCATTTCAAAAAGTGGTAAATAAGAACCATAGAAATATTTATAAATAATTATAAAATATCAATTATAAATTATTTTTATTATCCACTGAATTATCCATATCATTTTTCATTAGTAATTCAAATTCTAAAAATTCACTGTTATTCTTTTTCTCTCTATTTTCTCTGATTAACCATCTATTTAAGAACCTCATTTATATCTGAATAAAGCAAAACTATCTAGAAAGAAAGTAAGTCTAAAAATCAAGAAATCTGGTTTCTTTCTTAGCCACTAAAGAACTCTAGGTCCCTGAGGAACCTAGTCTCCTCATAATTATTCAGTTTCCTTATCTGTGGAGAATAATATTAGCCAAACCTGCTTTCCAGATTGTTGTAAGGTTAAAGGAAATAATGTTTGTGAGGGTGCTTGAGAAAAATGCAAATTAGTATAGTTAATATTTTGCTTAGTTCTAGGAAATGCCTCAAATACTGGCACATAGATGGATTTCTTACTTTTTTCCTCCTTCCTTTCTCTTTTTCTCTTGCTTTCCTTCTCAATCCCAGGAGACTGACTCAATGCCCTCATCAGACTCTCCCTGAGGGCCTTCCAGGATCAAAGTAAGGCACTAACTCTTACATTTTTAAACTTTGGAAATCTGGTTTGTTCTGTACTATAGTACTGCAATTACAGACACAGAAAAATTGTTATTGTTATTTACATTTACTTCTGAAGATTTTGAAGCATTTCCATTTGTTTATCCAAAATGTCTATTTATGTAGGGAAATTATAAAGCAAAACTAGGTATCATCTTTCTGACCTTATGGTAAAAAATAAAGAATTTGTTGAGCATGCTACATAAGACCATAAAACTAAGGCACATAGAAGTCTAGCCCTCTGTCTGATATTATTGCAACTCAATAGCAAGACAAGACTTCAGGTGCTTCAACTACCACAAAAATTAATAATGATAATACTAACAGAAATAATAATAATAATTCAATCATAAAATTTCTTTTCACACAAAACGAAAGTCAAATCAAAGTTTCAAAAAAAATGCAGAAATAAATCCAACCTATATTGGGCTACTAGTTTTTTAGTGGTCTCATATTTATTAGACTTTTTTGTTATGAGACTGTTTCAAGTCATTCAGAGTGTTTGTATATTATACAAATGTTAATTTGATATTCAGTTTGTATTCTCCAAATATCCTTGGAGGCCTCACACACAATCACTTTGCATACATACATAGAAAGTTCAAACTAGAGGCTTTGAAATGTAAAACAAAGTCTATCTCCTAAAGCATAAATACCATAAACAAATGTCCTCATTATGATAATCTGGATAAGGAAAGCACATCTTACTAGCTGTTGGAATCTTGCTATTTTGCTTTTCTCAAAATGAAGGATTTGTCCTAAACTCGAATCAAACATTCCTGGAGATTACAATCATCGGTTTTCAGGTGCTTTCTGTGAGTCAGAAAAGTCTTTAGTTTTGGGAAACGACATAAAGTGGTAACTTGAAGGATAACTTGGAGGCACCCCTGTCTGTGCTCTGAGAAGAGATGCCATATCCTTCTCCACTCGGTGTCTCAACCACCAAGTCCAGGACTGGCCTGTACTGGGAACTCGGTCAGTATGAGCTGAGCGCCTAAAGACGGGAGAAGCTGAGAGTCCTGAAGTAATCTTTCTCTGAGGAAATATTATTCAGGGTTAGGGTCAGTATCTGAATTTCCTGCAGATGGGGGAAGGGAGTATGGAGATGAGTATATTGGGCAACGGTTGCTGGTTCCTCTTCACGCGACCCTCGCCAGCTTATTTTTATCTAAGAAACCCCCGTGGAAAGAGAGAAAACTAGTTTTAAATTTCCTGTTCCATGTGTGCTGGCCATTGTCCTGCCCCTGCCCCACCCCCAGACACCCCCACTCCCTTCCGGCCCTCCCCTCCACCCCAGATTCTTTTTTCTCTGCCCCTTTCCCTGCCTGAGGTTGTTTTTCTGAATTAATCTAGGGGATGGCAGTAAGAGGACAAGAGCAAAGACAGCGTGCTGCGATGCCCAGCGGAGACCAGCAGGCGTCCATCTCCCCAAGCACCCCTCGTGCCCCCAAGTGGGGCTGAGAGTGCAGAAGGTGAGCAGAGAACGGACTGTCTGAGGCAGGAACCTGGTACCATTGCTGTTTTCTGGAAGTTGGAAATGCCAGCGCTGCGTGCCAGTCCCCAGAGAGCCCTGAGGTATGCGGGAGCTTCACCCTCGCAGGCCTCTTTGCAGAAAGCTGCTGCCTCCAAGTCAGCCAGGCAAATTCAGGGCCACAGCCCCGTTCCAACTAGGTCTGCTGCCTCCCAGCACTAAGTCTCCCCCTCCCCCTGCCCTTCTCCTTCCTCCCCTACACACACACACACACACACACACACACGCACGCACACACACACACACACGCACACACACACACACACACACACACACACACACGCACACACACACACATACACAGAGGCCTACTCACGTCAGCGCCAGGCGTGCCCGGCTTGCCAGAAGCTCCCGGTTTCCCAGGTTCTCCAGGAGGACCCTGAATGGGGGGAGGGGGAGGCAGGGAGAGGAAAAGGTGACACGTTGAGACCCTGTGGACGCATGTGGCTGCAAACCACATCTAAAGGAACCAAGTGGAGTGCAAAGGCGCTGATCAACTTACCGGGGGGCCTGGGGGACCCTTTGGACCTCGGTCACCCTGGAGGGGTAGGAGAGAAGGAAAGAGCAGTCTCTGAGATGCCGGGGACCCTCTGAGAGAATCCCACCATGTTCCCCACACAGACAGATGGGAACAGAAACAAGGTAAATGAGGGAGGTTCATGACCACTGGAGACAACCGCCTCCTCCCTCCGAAAACCCCGAGTCTTCTAAGATCCAACCCCCAACTGTCACCCAGGTCCAATCCCGCCTTTGGGTGGGGGGGGGGTGTGGGGGGGCAACTTGCCCCCTCAAAAAACAACCTCGGAGGCGCTGGAGAAAGGGTAGGAAAGGGCAGGACTGGAAGGCAGAGGGGCTGGAGAGAGAAACTTACGTCGATGCCATCGATGCCAGGAACTCCAGGGGGGCCTGGAGGCCCCGGGGGGCCCTGCTCGCCTGGGGGACCTCTCTGACAAAAACAGCACACACGGGTTAGAGGAACACATTGGGCAACGAGGAGAAACTGGGCGCGGTGTCCTGAGGCCCCCACCTCCGCAGGGCACGGACACCCCCCTAAGGAGGCCGGGTTTTGAAACCCAATAGAACAAAATGGATCAAACGTCCAAGCTGCGCAGGTTGCTTGGGCTCTGCCACGTTCTGGACAAGGCTGAACAGTGGGGTTGGAGCAGCTTGTAAGCCCCCACAGTGGGGAGAGGGGTCCTAGGGCCTCCTCACCTCTACAAAGTGCACTAAACCAAAAGGGTGTCCTGAGGGAGGGAGGGGGGGCCTGATGCCTTCCCCACCCCCCCTCCGCCCCCCTTAAGGGATTCAATCATGAAAACGGTGGTCACTGGATACCTTGATTGAATCAGTGATTGCAAGTCCGTGTTTTGGCTAAAATGGAACCGCTAAGGCTGGAGGTACTCTACGTCGGATGGATTACAATGTCGTTTTGTCAATCTCTCTAGTCCAGTAGAAATCTGAGGGGAATACTCTTGAGGGAAAGATTGGGGAGGAGTGGGGCGGAAGGTCCCCGACACCCAGCGAGCGCCTGGCCTCATTTCAGATTCACCTGCAGGGACACTCTCTGGCATGAGGTCTTTGCACCTTGCTTCAAAACGACACCACATTTCAGACTGACCCTAAGGAGTGGCCCGTCTTATCGCTTGCAAGCAGCTAAGCTTTCGAAATAGTGTGAGCATGTTGCTTAGGGAATGTGGGGGACTTTTCCACCCTTCTAAATTTAAAAAAAGAAAAAGGGGGGAAAAAAGCTTCTTTCATCAAGGAAAACTTTGTTTTTCTAAACTCCAGTGAGCAGACAGGTTACAATGGGGTCTTTGTAAGTGAAACCTCAAACCTCGGCCGGACTCCCCCGCCCCGGGCGCGGGCGGGAGGCGACGCCGGTGCCTTTGGGAAGTTGCTGAAATGTTTATGGGCGCCAAGGCTGCCCCGTGCCAATCCCCGCGCCACGGGCACCACGAGCAGGACGCACGGTGTAGAGCTGCCTCCGCGGCTGGAGGAGCGGGAGAGGGAGGTTTAGGGGCGCTGGCCTGAATTCTCGCCCGCCTTCCCCGGCTGGCTTTTGGCTGTGTCCAGGAGAGGGAGGGGAGGGGAAGGTAAGAGGAAACCAAGCTGAAAATTAAAGCCGAGTCTGGAGACACCGAGGGCCTTTAGGGTCTGAGCCCGCAGCGTTAGGTCCCAAGTGGGAGGAGGTGTCCTTTCCCGGGCAGATGGGTCACCTGGGGTCCCCCGATTCCCCTGGTACTTGCTGCAGGTGCTCCGGGCCGAAGGTAGGGCGCCACCCTCCGCCCTGGAGATGCTCCGAGCCTTCCCTTCCGCTCCCTCAACAGCTGCGCCCCCGCCTTTCCCCGTGTGCGCTGGGAAAATGCAAACGTTTTTCGCCCCCAGCTTACCTGATCGGGAGCCTGGCTGGGCTGGTGGAGGAAAAGATGGGGAGAACGTGAGAAGGCGCTCCGCCCCCGCCCCAGACTCTTGCACAACTTACTTGAGCCGCGCACAAGCAGAGCCCTGACAGCAGCAGTCGCAGCCCTAGGGCCCCGTGGTCCCGCGCCGTCCACGCCATGCCCACCACCCTCTACTGATCCCCGGGCCGATGCTGCCTCCGCCACGCGCACAAAGTGGTACTTCTCCCCCGCAAACAGCGCCCCCGGGGTTAGTGGTTGCAAAGGTGCCTGGGCTGGGGGGAGGCGTACGTTCCTCCTGTTTATGAATGGCCCCGGAGAGGGTCCTGGGGATTGGAGGAGAGCTAGCGGCCCGGAGGACGGATAAAATGACAACAGTCTCCTTAACCCTTTCCCCAACCGCACAGGCTCTGCCTCCGCCCACCAGACCCACTGCTGCCACTGGCTGTCCTCAGAGCCTCCTCAGGTGGCCTGTGCGCCTTGGTGGGCGGCGAGTAGACCTTCAGCTTTCTTGGAGGAGCGTTTTGGAAGGGAGTGAGCGACCAAAGGCAGAATCAGATACCCCTGGGTGGTTTCTACCCTCCAGGCTGTGCTTCCTTAATATCTATCCGATGGGTACAGCGAAGCCCAGACTTTTTGGAGAAAGAGTATGGGAGGCAGGATGGAGAGGAATCAGCTGGATGGAAGGGGCAGATGGTCAAGGGGACTCACCGTTATCCTGGCTGGCAGCTCGTGGCAAGTTTCTCTGCTGGGTCGAAGTGGGTCACAATGGATCAGCATCCACTGAAGTTCAAACTGGACAAAGACAGCAGACAGTCAGTTCAGGTTCTTTTGGAGGACAGAAACAGGTCATTTAAGAGAGAGGTGAGTTGGTAAGTGTGGTCCAATTGCTAAGTGACTGGGGACCAACTTGAACTGGTTGATCTCAGTGCACCAGGACTTTCATTGTTCCTTGAATATAAATTTCCACTGGAAATGGGCTGGAATCCCAAGTTTCTCTGATCATTGGATGCAGATGTCTTTAGCTCTGCATTACTCCAGCATAGCCTAGGCAGGAAACCGATGGCTGGGCACTGATTTTCTATTTCTGTCCTCACCACAACCCCCAAGAAGTCCATTCTATTAAAATGAGACTGGAGAGAACAAAGAAATGTCCTAATCACAAGCCAGTAAGAGTTAGAGGCTGAATTGGAACCCAGGCCTACTGAACTCCACAGAGAACATATGTGCTAAGAGTTCATATGGGAGAAGATTAAGGCAGCCAAGGAGGTGGCACCCAGGAATAAAGTCGAGGAAAGAAAATCTGATCCTGGGAGAAATATGCATGCAAGAGAAGACATTCTCCATGGAGTGGTCACAGCTTGAAATAAAAATAGGAAAGACTGGAAATGAGAGGGAAATCTAGGATTCAGGGGGAAAACAAGATAACAAAAATATATTTAGATTTGGTATAATTTTATTCATTGGTTGCAGAGATATAAAATTCTAAGCACTTGAAATCCAACTTCTTACATTTTAGCAGGTGCTGAGGGAGAAAAAAAAAAGAGTGGAATAGAAAAGTTACAGGCCAAAGGAAGAGTGGCCAAACCTGAATCTGAGAGCTTCAAGAGACAAGGGGGAGGGGGGGACAACAAAACAAAACACACACAGATGTATTCCACAAGGAGCATGCCACTATGTGCCTTGCTGGCCCCTCTTAAATTGAGAACGTTCGTTGCTAGGCATTTCAAGTCAGACCCATATTTCTTGGTCAGTTGATTCTTCTGGCATTATATGAATGTCTAGTTAAGTGTCCAGGTCCCAAATCTAAACATTATCTCTTTTTTTTAATCAAACAATGAATTGTACTCCATCCCACCTGTCAAATTGACTCTAGATCTGCTGGATCTAGAATTAACTTGGATACATTTTTTCAACTGTGATGGAATCATCCAGAGTTGAAGTTACTGGATGGGAGTTCAAAATTGGAGAGGATGAAGGATGAAGTCTTTCCCTTCTGCCCACAATGAATGGAAAGTTCAACAAATGAAGTTTTCCCTTATAAAAGGTTAAAATAAGACATTAAACTTTCACATTCCTGCATTGATGCCTCTTCTTACGTGATTCTAAGTATCCTAGAGTCCTCTTTCTCCATTATTCTTGTTTCTCTCAACCTTACCAGGCCTTTTCTCCAGAAAATGTGGACATCTGGAAAAATGAGTTAAGTAGGATGAAAAGAAAGTGAGCCACTAAATCAAGACATATCTTAAAATGGAAATTTATCTGTGGATTGTATGACAATTATCTGTTTCTTCATGGTTTGAACTATTTAATAATATACTGACATCCTTCAAAAGAACTGCTTTGGAAAGACATAATGTCTTGCAGGTAAGGAAATTACTTTCATCAAACACTATTTTTATTGGAATACTTTTGTTTGTTGGGAAGAGATTTTATTTTGTTTTGATCTAAATTGCAGTGGGAATTTTAAAAGATAAAAGAAAGAATGGAACAACCTTTTCCTAAATGAATACTAATTACCTGGCAGGGCCTCAAACAACTCTTTGAAGCCGATCACACCTGGGGTGAGTGGAGCAGAGAGGTTAAATCATTTGCCCCAGGTCACACAGCTAGTAAAAGGCAGAGCTAGCATTCCGAATGTGCCTGACTCTAAAATGAGAGTTTTCTCTGCTACCCTACTCAGCCTCCCCAAATAATACAGAATGAGTTATAATTTTATAAGGAGGTAACCAAGGCATGTGGTAGCTGAATATTTGTATTTATTAAAGATGAATAGAAAAGAATTATTTATAAATTAAAACTATGTAAGCTAGTTTCCAACATCTGCTAGAAAACTTCAGAACTAGGCTAAGAAACTTTCATAAGAATTCAAACCTTTTCCTATTTGCATGCTTGTTACAGAAATATATCCAGAAGCAAAATTTCTAGTGTTCTTTCAAAAACTGACAGCTATTTCTATATGCAGTTTCATATTAATGTGTATAATGAAATATCATATAGGAAAAATAATTATAATTTTTTCTCAGTGACCAGATAAAAATGTTACCAGAATAAGAAAAGATATATTTTCACTCCCTACCTATCAAAATAAGAGAGACCATATATAATTTTATTCACTAAGTTCTTTGTGAATGGTAACTCAGACTTAGAATGGAGAGTGTGTGTGTAATATTTTAATTCTCAAAAATAATTTATATCTCAATCACTTTGAGAAGCTTTAATTATACTTATTGCAAATGCAAAATGATTCATTAAGCTGTTTTCTCAAAAAATGTAATTCTCTCTGGATAAATTAGCACACCTGTTTAAATATGTGAGATGCAATTGTGGCACAGGATAATGGGGGAATGAAATGTAATTCATCTGTGAATACAGGCTGGGTTGTTCAGAGTGGGACATAGATCAAAAGTTTCTGAACACATCTGTGCATCCACATAAACACCACCTATGTACTAATAATCATCTCTACAACAATCATTTTTTGGCATGCAATATGAATTCCAATTTGCATGTTAATTATTTTGAAGGAAGATTGGCAGAGTTCCTTGGTAAAAGTCACTTTCATTATACATCTAAAATGCTGATTTCCACACGTTTCTCATTTTCATACCTGGAATCATTCTTCTCTTTGAATGCACAATGACAAAATATATCTGACAAATATTTTAATTTAGTCCTTCAGGCAACATCTTTTAAGCCCCAATATAAGCCAAGCACAAAGGAAACATTCCAGGGAAACCAGATATATTCTCCCCCAGCCCCACACAGAGTTTACAGTTTGTAAAATTTGAAAAATCCAAGCAAAGAAATTTAAAAAGATTTTTTTAATGTGTTCAATAGAACATAAAATGTCCTAAAACAGTCCATCCTTCTCAACATAAAATACTTTGCCATGTTTCAGAAACTTGTGTGAGTGTGAGGTGCCTTATATATGCCCAGCTTGGCAATATCCAATTATTTTCTTTAGGAAACTAAGGTATAATTCCAGCCCCTAAGACAAAGTAGTGTCCAGCTGACAACTCATTAAAGCAAGTAATTCTGGCCCCAACTCTCTACTTTTTTAATAGGATGAGTGATTTCTACTTACTTTGCTAGGTTGTTGAGAAAAATTAATAAGGTATTTAATTCCTTCATAAGAACTAAACAAAAACTAATAGCAGACAACTATCTTTTCCTCCTGAGAGAATTCTATTGACAGACTATGGAACTTCACTCAATATTAATGAGAATGACACAAAGCTTGGGTGTGTGTTTTTTTGCAAACTGAATTATGATTAAATTTTGCAAGTATAAAATACCTAAAAACTAGCTCTTCAAATATTTTTTTAACCATAAAGATGTTTCATTAAGCCTCAGTCTACTCAGTGGCAACATATATTTGAAGAAATACTTGAATTCTTATATTTGATCTCATTCTTCTTTTCAGTTTATGTCAAAATGTTGGTTTCTACCATCACAAGGGACCTCCTTCAAGTGAAGCTTCCTGGCTACTGAGCAGGAGGCTCTCAGCTGCCTTGAAATGAGAAATTTCCCCAACTCTAGGTAGACTAGGCCATGCAGTTTTACACTCAGTGCTAGGAATTGTAGTTAAATATGAGTAGGTGACAATCATCTGAATCATAACAAAGGCAGAGGCAGAATGATGAAAGGGAAGAGATCAGATGACTTGAAGGTAGCAGACCTGGAGTGTAGTAATTTATTCATTTTGTCAACATATCTTTAGGTAATACATTCATGTACTTTGATATCAAGACACAAAAATATTTAGTATATAGGCAGGTATCTAAGCCAAAAAAAATGTTTTTTGACAATAAATACTATTGCAGTTGACATGTGATATCAACAAGGGGATCATATAACATGTCATATGTGAGTAGGGCCCAAAAAAATTGAGATTTTCATAAGCAAAGATGAGGAGGGTAACAAAGTTCTGAAGAGAGGTGACACTAACAAGGCACCAGGGTGGAAAGTGATGCAAAAAGAGATCAAATTTGCTGTTGCAAAGAGTAGACAGATTTTTGCCCCTTGGATTCTAAGCTAAGGAATTTTAACATTGTTGGGTAGCTGATTATTGCATGTCTATTAAAATTTGTCTGCAACAGAGATAGGGATGGGGAAAGGCGGCCTAATTGAAAAGGGCATTTCAAGGAGATTCATGCGGATAGTAAGTGCCTGATCCTTTGAGGCAGAAGAAGGCTACTCTAGTATAGCATCAAGAAGTGTTATCCTCTGAACTATGCTGAGGCATCCTGAGTTATTTGGCCACTTAAAAAACAACAACAACGAAAACACCCTCCCTCATGCCACATCCCTCTTCAGCTGCCATCTGTTTTCTGCTCCTCATCATACAAAATTCAAAAGAGTTGTCTATGTCCATTGACTCCAATTCCTTTTCCTTCCATTCTCTCTTGAATTCTTTCCAACTCAGCTTTTCCTCCCATTACTCTAATTGGTCTTTTCTCAAATTTACCCTCATTGGTTTCTAAATCCAATGATCCACTCTTTTTTTAACAAAAGATATATTTTATTGATTTTTTTACAGAGAGGAAGGGAGAGGGATAGAGAGTTAGAAACATCAGATGAGAGAGAAACATTGATCAGCTGCCTCCTGCACACCCCCTACTGGGGATGTGCCCGCAACCAAGGTACATGCCCTTGACTGGAATCGAACCTGGGACCCTTCAGTCCGCAGGCCAATGCTCTATCCACTGAGCCAAACCGGTTAGGGCCAATGATCCACTCTTAGTCCTCATCTTACTTGATCCATGTACAACATTTGAGTGGGTTGACCATTCCATCCTCCTTGAAATACTATTTTCCCTTGACTTTCAGGGAACCATAATCTGCTAGTTCTCTCCTGTATCACAGGCTGCTTTCCTTAGTCTCTGGATGAATCTTCCTCATCTCAGCAAGTTCTATATGTTGGCTGTTTCAGAGTTCAATGCAAGACTTCTCTATCACACTCCTCTCTCAGTAATTTAATCTTGTTCCATAGCTTTTAATACCATATGCATGTTGACAAATCCCAGAGTTCTATTCCCAACAGGACCTGTCACTTGAACTCCAGAAGAACATATCAAACTGCCTGCTCAGTATCCTCACTTAGATGTCTAGAATTGTGATCAACTTAGATGTTCCAAAGTAACTCCTAATATTCTCATTGATGCCTGCTGTCACCACAGCCTTTCCCATCTCAGTAAATGACAACTCTGTATTTGTAATGAGTCATGCCAAAAATATTGATGTCATCCTTGATTCTGCTCTCTTATACTTCAAATCCTGTTTTCTTTACCCTCAAAATATATCAGCATCTGCCCATTGTGCACCACATCCACCACTACCACCCTCTTCTCTTAAGGATCCCTTAAATATTCTGTACTTCTCTCCCCTTACAGTATATTGTCAAACAGCAACCAAAAAGATGCTTTTTATAAATGAGAACTTACTGATTATCTATCCAAAACCATCTGATAGCTTCCCATCTTACACAGAAGGAGATCCAAAATACTAACACAATATTCCCATCCTCACTCTATCTTGTTACCTCATTGCCTACTTTTCTCAGTCTCATTCTAGCCACACTGGTCTCAATGCTGTCCTCAAACATAACAGACAGCGCGAACACCAGTTTCTTTTCATTCTATGTTCCCTACTCCTTGAATTCTCCTTTCTGAGATATCCACATGCTAATTCCCTTAACTCTTTCAGGTTTCTCCTAAAAAATGTTTTTCTCAATAAGGCCCTCTCTCCAGGCACAACAATTTCCTGCTTCATTTTTCTCCATAGCATTTGTGACCACCTGGCATACTATACATTTACTCATTTATTCATTTGTGTCCATCTCTTCTCCCCAGAATGAATGTAAGCGCCATTTGAGCTTCAATTTCTGTCTATAACTTAGCAGATATTTAATAAATAGTTGTTTAGTGTTAATAAATGAATGCATAACAGTGGATAAGAAATATAGTGAAAAAATAATTAATAGTATTTTTCCTCTGGTTTGATTAAGAGTTGGGGCAAGCCCCCTTCCCTGCCTGGGTTTCAATTTCTCACCTGTAAACTGAGAGGTTTGCATTAGACACACTCAGTTTCCTCCAGCTGTGAGAGCCCATGATTCTATTGACACCAACACGTTGTAACCAAAACCACTAACCATGCAGAAATCAACATGAAGAAAAGGAAAACCACCACTGATTTACCTTCTTGCCTTCTAGCCACCCAATCTACATAACAAAGATTTTTTTATGCCCTTAGTCCACACACATCTTAATAGAAATAGAAAAACTAACAGCACTGATTTTTTAAAAATTGCAACAGTATGGGCACAGCTAAGGCCAATAAAAATTTTTACTGTTTTCAATTTTCCATTAAAAACAAGCTTGACCATCATTTCCTTTTTATTCTGGTTATCTGTGGTCCTTTCCCCCAATCCGGCTTCTCCTGTGTTGGCATCTCTTTTACTGTGTGTTCTTCCCCTTTCATTGCCACCTAGTGGGAAATCCAGCTGATGTTGTTAATATGGTCTACAATGCAGCAGGCTAGGTTTTATCTCCAAAAAAAGATTGTTTTGACAGTCAGCATTCAAAAGTATTCCAATCAAGTCTCATCAAAGTGTTTTAAAAAGTATTTTCTATGAATATGGTTCAAATAACATTGCCATTTCTTTTGTATTTATTTACTACTTCCAAGTGAAAGCATATTTGTAAAAGGTGTACTTGTCAAAAACAATTTCATAAGCCAACTTAATAGTTTAGATACTATGCAGAGTAGGTATTTTGCATTTTCTAAATCACTAATAACTTCCCTATAATGTTTCTTAAATACCAGAAACAATATTAATCACAACTTCATAACTGATTTTTTCCATATGATCATCTATGACACTTGCCCTGTTTTTACATTTGGAGGTTAGTATGATTTAATTCTATGGAGTAGAGAGAAGGACAGATAGCTCCTCCATCAACAGTTTTTGGGGTGGGTTTTTTTATTTTATTCTTTCTATTTACTTTCATATTTTCTCTTAATTTAACAAAAATAACAGAGTGACACATTTGACATATACTTTTAAAAGCACTTATCTGTCTGATTAATCCTGTTCCACATTGTTTTATTTGGAATATGCACAGGATTTGTAATGCCACATAAACTTTTATCCTGCCTCAACCAAGCCCAAACCCCCAGTGTACATCCCTGAAAAGGAAAAAAGGCTAACTTTGTTTTCTAATAGAGCTATACCAAATAACTCTCCCAGGCAATCATGCTGACAACAAACAATAAAGAACCTGTCATAAAGTAACATGTTTTTTATGATATGCTGCCGGGAAACTGAGCTTTGCAGTGGGATAAATGGCACCATCCTAAAATATGTGCACAACGGAGAATAGGAAATATGGGATTTATTGCTTTAAAATAAAACTAACCATGTCTTACAGCAGTACATTGGGAAAAAATATAAAATGCTCTGAAGTCCCTAAATAACCATGAAGGATGAGAAGGTGTTTGAGTTGTAGACCACGTGAGCAGCTGTATTGCAAGCCTTAGGAAAACCTCCTGAAATTGGTTTCTTTTTCCAATTTAAAAATGGAAAAGAGACAAAAGATACAATAGATAGGGGAAAGTCACAAACAAGTACAATTTAAATGAGTCTTTTAGCATTGATGCTCCATCAAATGTTGTTTTCAATTGCCTTTTTTATTAAGCAGTTCCTAGGGCTACCTCTTGACATCTGTAATTGCCCATAGAAGGGATATTTGCTTTTGTTTTACTTCCTAAACAAAAGCAACCATTGATCCTGAAAAAAAAGTACTCAATTAATGCAGTGTCAAAGATTAGAATAAATCCAATTTCATGAAAGAAAATTGAAAAATACACTGTTCCTTGTTGTTTTCGTGCTATTGGCACATTTCATTTTAATTTAAAATTTCTCACATAGTGATACTGAATATTTGCTGTCTGCAAATTGAGAAAAGGGTGCCCTATCAATGTAATTCTTCTACCTCCCAGAATAGATGGATACCAATACTCATCACTCTCTAAGTCTTCTAAGGGACATGTAGTCACTTAATCTTCAGTAATTGTCAGCAACTTCAGTTTCAGCCAAATTTGGTGATATCATAGGACATAAAATAAAAGAGGGCAAAGGGACAACTTGTGGGCATCTGGGCTTTGTCTGGGAACTTGTATGGGTATTTGACCATTCTTAGTCTGGAAAAGTGAGGAGCAGTTTGGAAAACTAATAAAGTTTAAAAAGGAAAGAATTGGTAAACATGAGAATTCACAAATGAGAGTCCCTTTGCCTAGAATATTGGACCTTATCTTCTTCTGAATAACTTTTATTCATCCCCATCATCTCCTTTAGGAAACATCCTTGAATTCCACTCTCAGGCCTCCCTACCCTAATCTGAGTGAGGAGTTTTTCCCATGTGCTTCCATTCACTATCATGGTCCTTATTGTGTTATATTGTCACTAGAGGCCTGGTGCACGAAATTCGTGCACGGGGGGGGGGTGTCCCTCAGCCCGGCCTGCACCCTCTCCAATCCAGGACCTCTCAGGGGATGTCCAACTGCCGGTTTAAACCGGCGGTCAGACATCCCTCTCGCAATCTGGGACTGCTGGCTCCTAACCACTCACCTGCCTGCCTGCCTGATTGCCCCTAACCTCTCTGCCTGCCCGCCTGATTGCCCCCAACTGCCCTCCCCTGCTGGCCTGGTCACCCCCAACTGCCCTCCCCTGCCAGCCTGGTCGCCCCTAACTGCCCTCCCCTGCCGGCCTGGTTGCCCCTAACTGCTCTCCCCTGCCGGCTTGATCGCCCCTAACCGCTTCTGCCTTAGCCCCCACCACCATGGCTTTGTCCAGAAGGATGTCCGGATAGATATCCGGAAGATGTCCAGTCTAATTAGCATATTACCCTTTTATTAGTATAGATTGTTTACCATCTCAACCCCTCACCCTCTACAGACTAAAGAATATAAAAGCTGCGATTAACTTTGTATACCCAGTATATAAGAACATGATGACATTCACATTCACTAAGTAAATAAGTAGGATTAATGTCTGAGGACATGTTCCTTCTTTTTATAAAAAAATAAAATAAAATAATTGTTTGTCCTGCAAAATAAATTCAGGAAAATCTATGCAAATCACAAATGTCTTCCAAAATAAAAATGATGAGTTTTATAAGGAAGGATATATGGTTGCACATCTTTTTGTTTTTTATCAGAGGATAGTTGTCATTGCAAAAAATAAGGTAGATCAGAAATTTTATGCCTAACCCTGTTTCTTGCAAGCTCAGAAACCTGCTTGAGATTACTTCTTCAACTGAGAAATGGAGATAATCCTATCTGTGCTTGTTAACTTATAAAAGTATTGCAAGGATCAAATAAGTTAATGGGAATGAAAGAATTTTGAAAACATTACATTGGTATATTAAGGGTAATAAAATGTTTTTTTAAAGCATAAATGGGCTTTTCTTACATAGAGATTTCTACTTTTTCTTATACAGAGTGCAAGTTGAGGAATACATTTTGGTGACAAGTTTGAATCTGACATTGTCACTGTCAGTCCTTGGATATAAGTAAAGTTTTTTGGCCTATATCCTTGATCTATTTTAGTTTTTGTCACTACCATTACCACCACTATATCATCAAATATGGAATTTTTCATACCCGTAATATACTAAGTATCTTGTGTTTCCTTATGGGAGAGTCAGAAGTCAGTACAAAAGAAAAAATTGTTCAGGTCTGTTTCAAGTACTTTTAACATTGACTACACTGTACTGACTGACAAACTCCTTGGTGAACCAGCAGCAAAATGTAACAGCAGCTCCCCGGTTCTCTGCTGCATTCCTGCACTAGAAAGAATAAAGTAGAAGATAACTGGTCTCCATGGTGATGTGAAACCAGACTTGTCAGAAAACTTACAATCAGCTTTAGCATTATTGGCTATACTGTAATATAATGAAATAATATTGTAACTTTACTCTTCTGGCAACCAGATAATTTAATAGCATGCTAGCACCAGGATTCAGAATTATAATTACTTGTACTGTTTTCAAGGCTAATGAATCAATATTACAAGTACTTGATCAATATACATCACAGTGAGGGTGTCCCCTTAGGTCTTTCCCCCCCTCATCCCTGATATTGCAGAAGTTCAGTGTTGTCTGAAAACCACTCCAGTGCCATTGCAAAGATTAGACTGCCTAAAATTCAAAATGGCACAACAGTGGTCCCATGGGCTTTCTGACCCAGCACACTTGAGATGTGATAACTCATTCATTGAAGAAATACTTTCTCAAGTGTCTACAAGCCAGAGCAGCAATGTGGCAGTTTCAAATTGTTTCCTGTCCATCACAGAATATAGAAATTTCACACTACCTTTCACACAAATCACAATTCTTCCCTTGGAAATAAGTTATTTGAACTATTCCATTACTGAGATGTCTGATAACCTTCCCCCCGCCCCCTTTGGAGAAGGGCAGAGAAACAATTCAAAATCATTGTACTGCTGCTGCTACATTCCATGACATGAGTTAGGTAACTAGAATTTAATAGCTCAGAGAGAGAGAGAGAGAGAGAGAGAGAGAGAGATTGGCATCAATAATTTCTTTATTGATCCGTAAATTCTTTAGTTTCCCCCAAAGAGCACTTGTCCTCTAATATATATATATTTTAAATTCCTGTCATGCTATAAAATATCTTTTTAAATAATTATTCAGTGAGAATTTAACAATTCAAAATGACAGAATTATATGGTACTTGTTGGCACAATTATGTGTCATTATATTATTCCTTACCTTTATATCCATGGATCTCTATGATAAAATTATGAACAGAGCTCTAAAATTCTTTATTTTTATAATACTCCATGCAAGCCCTACTTCTGAATAAACAATTATTTTGTCCTCTATACAATTTTCATTCTTACTTAGAAGACACCATATGGCTTCCTAACCACATCTTCTACATTCTGCAGTTAGTATCCCTCACCCCTACCCCCCCACACCACACACACACACACACACACACACACACGCACACACACACACACACACACATTTTCTCAAATGCATTTCATTCAAACCAACCACACTTCAGATCTTTGAATGTGGTCTACTTATTCTCTGCTTCTTTTTCCTTTAATGCTCTTCCCTAAGCTAGAATGCACTTTCTCCTCTTCTTTCGCCAATTCAAATCTTTCCATTTCAAGGTTCATTGCTTTCAAGAAGCATGGAATTCTTGACTAACTGAATCCTTTATTCATCTTAACCTTACTTTGAATCTTCACATTAATTATTTATACATAATATGTACCACATGAGTATTGGTTTTAAGTCCCCTCCAAAGGATTCTGGGTACTCCAGGTAGACATGTAGCAACTTCCAAGTAGACTTTAAGCTCCTAAGCCTAAGGAGCCATCTACTTAAATTCCTCTGAATCCTCTTTCTATTTGGTACATGCTAGACTCAAAATAGTACTGAGGGCTTTTCTAATAAGTGCTTGAGTGAATAAAAAAAGATGAATAACTGTTCATTGTTTAAGACATACAGATGATTACTAAAGATCTCTGAGGTATTCATCTTTAGCAATCTGGCTTTGATTTAATCTACCATAGTGTATGATTTTGTACTTACCGGAACAGAAACTTGAGGATTATCTACAAGTTTTCCCAGCACAGCAAAGCCATCGACATTGATTTGGCCTCTTGGCTTTATAGGCAAGGATTCAATCCTGTTGCAGTCAACAAAAAGAGTAGCACTGCTCCTTTCCACACCAATCATAACCTTATGCCACTGGGAGTCAAACAAGGAGGGCAAATTTGAAAAGGCTGCAGACTGGAGACTTCCATCCAGTCCCTTGTATGAAAATGCAACAGATTTTGTTTGGCCATTAATCTTCACGCCAACTTGCTCCTTCCCTGAGGAGTCCTGAATCTGCCAAATGCTCCAGTGCTTTTCAAGTGTGCTTCCAGTCATCCGAAAAGTAGTTAAAAAGGAGTATTCTTCAGGCAGTCCACCGGGATATAAATGCCTGAGTAAATTTTAAAACAGTAAACATAAATCTCGTTTTCTGTGCCCATGCATATTACCATCCTCTCTTATGCTATTTTAGATTCTAGCTCTACAGAAAAGCTACAGTGTGAAGAACGATGCGCTATTTGTTCTTTCATGACTGTCCATAAAGGCCTTCACAGAAGTTCAATTATTCATGTACATTTATGCTCCATCCTAAAATACACATTAAAAAAAACCCTCCCTCAAAGCTAAAGAGAGTTCCCAACGCCACACAGTCCCAACAATATTACGATTTATGCTGCCTCAAGAGCTACTGTTCAGCAATTTCATCTCAGCCAAGAAACACATCCTTACAAAGTTCTTGGCACCATTTCTCCTGCGTATGAAAGAAGAGATCATTTGGAATCCAAATCAGCTCTGCTAGTTTATGAGACCACTTAATTAAAGCAGCTTTTAATTTTTTATATTTTAATATAACATGTTAGGATTATTTGCTATTTCCATAATTGCTTGGGGATTTCCCTCCATGATTATATCCTCCACCCATATAAGCATTTTGAGAATCGATAATTGTTCAGACTTGAGTAATTCTTTCACACTGAGCCTGTTTTTCATTTTCAGGGAGCTTCGAAGTGTGATGTTAAATTAGCAGCTGTTGTTTGTCACTAGATGTGTGACAAGGGAAAGGTGACCAGTTCTTAATTCTCTGCTCCAACCTAGGTGTTCCTCCATCCGACAACTGACTCTGTATCATTGCTACTCTGTATCACTGCCATTCCTTTAAATGGCAGCCTAAGACTGTCAGTGGCCCTAAGGCATCTCCAGTCTGTGTGGGAACTGTGATCTGTAGCTGCAACGACTACCTGGATCATCTTCTGTTGAACCAAATTGCTAGAACCTGAGGACCAACATTTTAAGAAAATCAAGACATATTAAATGTAAACTTCACCTTCAAGGGCTTGAAGGTTTTGTCCTTCTACCTTCCTCCTCCTAAGTATAAAAATGTTCCTAAGTAAGGAAGAAATGCTAGGAAAACTAGATGCAAATTAATTTTTCTAACTAAATAATAAAATTTGACATTTCTGAGAACAGTTATGGACCAAGACCCAAAGTCCCACATAACCTCTCTCCAGGTCAAACCCCTGGTATATGGCCCCCTTCTTGTGAGGAGTAAAAAGAGAAAGGCAAAAATAAATACCTAAGTGGATGCTGATTTAATGCGCTGCAAACTAAAATTCATAACACATAAATTTATTGTACTGGCATAGGTGTTGTTGCCACTTATATTAAAACATATTGTTGGGGCCAGTAATTTCTAAACCAAAAAATTCCTCTGTTCTAAGCATGTTTAGCAATACGTAAAATTACTCAACTTGCTAAGATTTTTCTGCCTTTACTTTTACTCTATAAAACTTTGTCATCCTTATAATAGCAATAAACAAATATATAACTCTTAATTGCAAACAGTTTTGCAAGCCTTCAATAATATGGGTCAACTATGTCAACAAATTTCATTGCTTTGTTAGTTTTATAAAAATGTGAAACTTTTCATCTGAATACTCTTTTATCATCCAAGGACTTCTTTTAGATATTATTTTCTAAAATGACTGGCTCTTATTTATAATATTGGGTGAATTTTTTTTGTCAGTACGCATTCTTAAATGATTACTGGTGATGTATGCTCTACTTATTTCAAACCTTTCAACTCACTAAGTATCTTTTATGTCTGTGAAGTGTGCAGGAGGTTTTAACAAGTATATTTTTAAAAGATTCAATTTGGAGCTAAAGAAAAAAACATATATACAAGAACCATTCCCCCAGAATGGAGATGTCTACCACATCTATTTTGATATATTTTTTTTAAATATATTTTATTGATTTTTTACAGAGAGGAAGAGAGAGGGATAGAGAGTTAGAAACATCGATGAGAAAGAAACATCGATCAGCTGCCTCTTGCACACCCCCTATTAGGGATGTGCCCGCAACCAAGGTACATGCCCTTGACCGGAATCGAACCTGGGACCCTTGAGTCCGCAGGCCGACGCTCTATCCACTGAGCCAAACCGGTTTCGGCTATTTTGATACTTTTTAATATTGATTGTTTGTCATATTTCCCTTGAACTTCAGATTTTTCAGAATATACACATTCCAGAATAACTTCTAGGGGAAAAACTGAGACTCATTAATGACAACATAATATATTGCCTATTGTATAATTATAAAACTTCATAGAAGTCTTTACACTTCATTTAACTGACCTCAATTTGGAGCTGGAAGATAACTTTTAAAAGTTTTATTCAGCCCTAGCCAGTTTGGCTCAGTGGATAAAGCATCAGCCCATGGACTGAAGGGTCCCAGGTTTAATTCTGCTCAAGGACACGTACCTCGTACCTCAGTTGCAGGCTCCATCCCAGCCTCAGGCCCTGCAGGAGGCAATCAATTGATGTCTCTCTTCTATGTCTCTCCCCTACCCTTTCACTCTCTTTAAAAATCAATGGGAAAATATCCTCGGGTGAGGATTAACAAAATAATGTTTTTAAAGATTTATTCAATGGTGAAATTTGACTAGTATCCATTTAAATTACAAATAGGTTATTTAATATTATTTTCACTTAATAATCTGGATTTAATTAGATGCTTAAAGAATTTGTTGTTGTTGTTTTTTGTCCAGGACAGTTACTCTTGAGGTCTGAGTTTTTTATAGAAGGAAGTTAAATCCTAATGCTTTGTCCTCTTCTTTCCTTAAAGCACTCTTCGTATAGGCTTTTAAAAAATCTATGTTACCTATTTATGTGTTTACACATGTACTGAGCGAGGATGTAGAATTTCATCAGTCCCAGAAAAAAAAATGTATTTGATTTGAATTTAGAAGTCATGGTAACTTGCTTGAGCAACTCTTTTGCAAAGACATGAAGTTAAGTGAGGGATCCCTCCCAATTTGTGCTTCACCCAATCTTTCCTGCTACGTGAGCAAAGAGATTATGTTGAAAGTAGCATAGGGCATGATGTCCCCATTTACTTCTAACTTGGTTATGTAATGCCAAAAACTTTTTAAAAATGGAGTCGTGGTGAGGTTGCTAGAAGAATAATTCATTTATAGACATATTGTTAAACCAAAGGTATTTATCTATCTTTCTTTATGTCCAGTAAGATTATATACATATATATACATACATATATATACATATATAATTTGTGTGTGCTTATATATACAAACATAATCAAGATTATAATGGTATTAATATTTTAAACTAGGCTAAAATAGTATGTCAATATGATAAGAAAATTTCTTTCTGTTTCAAATTAATGAAATATATATGTATTTATATAGATCTAAGACCATTTTAGAAGTCCTCACTAATTTATAGAACAGTCAGTCCCACTGTCTTTTTTTGAACACCTCAGGTTCTGTTCTTGCAAATACGCTATGCACATGGATAAGTAAACTTGACAGCATACAATTTAAAAGAAACTGGGTCTATAAATCATTTATTTCATCATGTTACAATCTGCACAGAGTATCTTAAAAGGAGAACCATAAGGGTTTGAATAAAAGATAAGAAGTCTTAGACCTTGAAACATTTGTTTATGACCTTAACCCAAGGAAAAGGTACGGATTGTATTTGTTAAGGCAAACAAACATGGCATGTTTGTAAGTATGAGTTGAGAGTGAGAAACTATAGTTCCCAAAATAAAGAATGCAAACAGCAAAATATTGTCTCATGATCTTTCAAAAAAATTGAAAAGTAAGAATAATCTGTGTCTCTATCTCGTTCATCCCAAATGCCATATTCACCTTCCCACTACTAAGTTTCTATTTTGCTCACTCAGAGTCTATATTCTCCAGCATAGAAATTCCCTTTACATCAAGGCAGTCTAACCCCTCCATGATCTGAGAGCAATTCCAGCCTGTCTTGCCACCTGGTTTTTAATGATTAGGACTTGGAGGGCAGCTTGAAAAGAAAGCATTCACTAAGGAGAAAAGATTTCCACCTGCATACACTCTCTCATTCTAGTGCTCTCCACCACTTATGGCAACTACCACTGTGTACCAGGCTCTATTCAAGCCCTCTCCATTGATTTACATTTGCTCCTCATTGGCGCTCTTGACATAGTTATTATTATTCTAATTTCAGTCTGAGGGCACTGAAGCTAAGTTTATTTAAGTATCTTGCCCGAGAATGGACTTTATTACCTATTTGGGACTCCATCTATCTTAGGCCTTTGGCTCTCCTCCTTCTCTTTGTATTTCTTTCTCCTACTTCCTTCTTCATCCTTTCTTTTTTTAAATGTCCTTTCTTTTTTTCAACTTAATAAGCCTTGCCAGTAAAGCGAGAGTTTTTAGTATTTGTGGGGATACAGAGAGTCATGGAGATAGAGAATATGTGACATTGACTATGACCTGTTAAAAAGTATTTGGAGCCGAAACCGGTTTGGCTCAGTGGATAGAGCGTCGGCCTGTGGACTCAAGGGTCCCAGGTTCGATTCTGGTCAAGGGCATGTACCTTGGTTGCGGGCACATCCCCAGTAGGGGGTGTGCAGGAGGCAGCTGATCGATGTTTCTCTCTCATCGATGTTTCTAACTCTCTATCCCTCTCTCTTCCTCTCTGTAAAAAATCAATAAAATATATTTTAAAAAAAAGTATTTGGAGTAATTCTAGGCACTTAGAGAGGAACAACAAAAATGGTGCACAGGAGGTAGGGGATCTATGTGCCCTTCAATCTCTGAATTTAAAGCCTGTGATACTCCAGACTGTACCTTAGATTCTAGAAGAGAAAATTAAGTCAGCAAATTGGAGTTTTTGTCATGTTTTACTATTTTATTAAAGAAATTAAAATATAAACATTTTAAAACTTATTTAGGAAGACAATTACCATGTCTGTGCATTAAAAGAAAATATAAGAGAAAAACCTTAATTGCTGTTATTATGCCTTTAATCTTTCCAAATGTGAATGGTTTTCCAGAGTCAGTATCAAATCGTGGATAGAAGCACAGCCTCCAGAGCCATTCTACCTGTGGTTTCAGTCTTCCCAGCACCTCCCAACCCTGTGACCTTATGCAAGTACCTTAAACTCTCTAACTTCAGTTTCCTCCTCCATAAAATATGGAAAATAATGTCCTCCCCACAGGGGTGTGATGAAGATGAGGTTTAATGTTAATTGGGAAATTTATCAAAAGTATGTATACAGCACACTGTTATTATTTTATAAAATATAGTATGTTCAAAACATAAATTTCTATCTGCATCTGGCACTATATCAGAATATTCTTAATTTGACCAAATTTTTCATTACATAAACATTTAGAGTTTCTATAATATTCTTTGCTGTTCTAGTTAATCATTATTTACCTTTACACTGTAATTTCTATCAAAGCCTTAAATTGCTTGTTCATCTACCAAAGGAATCTTAATTTTTTTCAGTGCACTAAGACACAATCATAATAGTCACATATAAGGTACTAGGTGACATTGAACTGAAAGCTCATTTATAACAATGGGATGACTCAACACTTACACATACACAAAAGCATCTCAGTAATGAGTGATTTAGAGGATAAAAGAGTTCCAGAGAAAGAGATAAATGAAGTGGGGGATTTTTTTTATTATTATTATTATTATCACTACCATTGTTCCGGTTATCATTGCTTTAGTTTTGATTTTTTTAAATTGATTTTCAGAGAGAGAGAGAAAAACATTGATTTGTTGTTCTACTTATTTATGCATTCATTGGTTCATTCTTGTATGTCCCCTGGCCAGGGATTGAACCCACAACTTTGGTGTATCAGAATTATGCTCTAACCAACTGAACCACTCCTCCAGGGCCTTAGTTTTACTTTGGTTCCTGCCAGGAGCCAAGCACTGCATGTGTGTTTCCATTTCAGCACCAGGACGTTTGAACAGCACCATTGTGAGTCCTCTTACCACCCAGCGGCTCCTAGTTAAATTTATGCTTAACCTCTGGCACTTCTCACAGAGACTTCTTTCAGTCAAAACCAGACAAATTATAGAAAAACAGTGCATTGAGTAATAAGAACTTGTCCTGAATCAATGTATAATAAATAGTCTCGGTGATCCACCTCCACCCCCAACCCTCACCCCTGGAATGGGAAATTACATACTGAAAACATGAAAGGCATTCATATATTCAGGCACTGAAGATAGATAAGTAAATAATTCCTTCATATTTAAATAAAATCATAATTCAAGAAAGATTGAGCAAGAAGGTTCTCTAACATTGGCTAGCTTTTTATTTTAAAAAATGAATTTGAGGGCCCTAGCTGGTTTGGCTCGGTGGATAGAGTGTCGGCCTGCGGACTGAAAGGTCCCCGGTTCAATTCCAGTCAAGGGCACATGCCTGAGTTGCAGGCTCGATCCCCATAGGGGGCCTCCAGGAGGCAGCTGATCAATGATTCTCTCTCATTGTTGATGTTTCTATCTCTCTCTCTCCCTCTCCCTTCCTCTCTGAAATCAATAAAAATGTATTTTTTTAAAAAATTGCATTTGAGGCAGATGATTAGATTATTTTTTTTTTATATTACCTGGTTGGAATCCTGAAGTCTACATTATTTCCCAATTTGTAAGCCACTTGTAATGCAGTTGATCCCACTATCCTTTGTATAGCTCTTCTAGATGCTGCTTTATCTACCTGGAACTGAGAAATCAAGTCAAACCCTATAAAAAGGGAACAAAAAATTAAAAGTCCACATTGAGATTGGTTTTGTTCCTTTCCACAGCCTACCCAAATAAAATAATATTTTAGATAAGTTTACAGAAGGCATGCATTTTCAATATGATACATTGCTACTCACCTGGTAAATCATCTTGGCCAATTCTGACTTTTGGACAGAGCTCATTTTCACCATTAGGAACTGAATTGATAGGAAACCCTGCAAAAGAGATCACATGTCATCTTACCTCACCTCTTACTGAGATCGTGGGGAATGTGTCAATAATAATAAGATCTGAGCAATTATTTAAAACACTATATTATACCAAGCAGTTTGCTTGTAAGTGTATTTGGCTTTAACGCTATGACTGTGATTATAACTCATTCATTTCGATTCATCCTGGAAGGGAACCAAGGCACAAAGTTGCTTTAATAATTTGTGCTGGGAAAAGGTTCTTTTGGGGAAAGTTAGGAATTTGTTCCTTTTGGAACTGGAGCTGCACAACGTTCTGAATGGCACAGTGTCGGAGGCCTGTTTGGAAAACTTTTGGTGGTTTGGGCTAGAAAATATTCCTTAAATACCACAAATTTTAGAATTCCCAAGAGAATCCAGAGCCAGCCTTGAGCCAGTTCAGTGAGAGTTCTGGATAGGGGAGATCTTAGGAATCTTTGTCAAATAGAGGAGGGATTTGGTGGAGTCTCTGGTTCACTAATCCTAAATAAAATATAAAGAACACATTTAATTTCAGAAGCTCATTCTAAGAGATCAAATAAGGGTCCCAACTAGACTGTTGCTAGTATCCTAAAATGAGGAAGAGTAGTAAGAAGAAAATGAAAAGGATTAAATACAAAATTTGATGGGGATTCCTAGAATGAAACTGGGTGCTCCTTACACAGGTGGAAGGTTGCGCCGAAGGTGTGTTTTTGCCACCTATTGTAACTATACAACCCTTGTGCCCTGCGGAGACTCGCCTGATGATAGAAACGTCCTACACTTCAGAAAAAGCATCTTACAGCTGCAAAGCTTTGGCCCAGACATCCCAGTATATCAAACAAATCCCCCTGTGACCCCAGTTTAATGGCTTCTATACATCTATCCATCCAGCCAGCCATTTAGCCAGCCAGTCATCCACCTAGCCATCTGAACAAACTGGCTTTCCTGCCAGCTTTGATCACAGCCATGACTTCTGCTTTATACCCAGCATTTACCACAGAAAACCATAGAGTATCCATTCTTATAAGTCGACCAGGGCCAAAGCAGAATTGGAGAGAGGGTATGAGGGACCATGGGTGCCTCACTCGGTCCTCACTGAGCCACCGCCCTGCCTGATCCCTCCCGTAACAAGTGATATTTCAAAATCTAGAAACTGTGGCCCTTACTTGGGCGACGCTTGAGGGCAGTCGCAGATGCACAGGGTTCCAGGAAACCGCATACAAAGAAGAAAACTGAAATTTTCCTGAAAAGGAGAAAAGAAAATGACTCATATAGAAGTCCCTCCAGCTGGAGACTACTTTAGTATTTTTAAGCATGGTAAAAACCTAATTAATGTAGGTGATCAAATCTCAGTATAGTTTTTTGGTGTTTTTTTTTTTTTTACTTTGGAGTCTTATTGAGAAATTTAATGAATTCTCATATTTTCAGCTCCTATTCTAAAACAATCACTAAGTCGTTGTTTTTTTCTACCTCACTGTCTCCATTTCTACCTATCTCCCTGTTTATATATTTCCTTGTCTCTGTTTTCTTTCATCTTAGTTTTTCTGCCTCTCCATTTTGGTGGCTGTCTTTCCCTCTTTCTCTGTCCCTCTCTTCTGTCTCCCATGCTTGCTATTTTTTTGTCTCACTTTCTCATCTGTCTCTCTCTATTTCTGTCTCTGTTCCTATCTCTCTCATCTCTCCCCTAGCCTCCCCTCACCTCCCCTCATCTTGTCACCCCTGGCCATCTCCCCACCACTCTTTCCAGGTCGAGGTCTTACCAGAAGGTCTTCATTTTCCCAATTGGTTTTTTGTTGTTGCCAACCGTCCCAATGAAGCAGGGATTGTTGGGGAGTCAGTACTCCCCAAAGACCCCTTCACTGTCACCCAGGACTGAGGAGTTCTGGATCCAGCCTTGGTTCCTCCTGCCCCTGTCAGGGCTACAAGCAAAAGAGTGAACCAGAGCCATCTGGTGACACTTTAAACCAAAGGAGAAGGAAGGGGTGGGGAAAAGTGGGGGGGTGTGGCCCCAAAGCTAACAAGGTTACACTGAAGGAGGGATTAGCAAGGGAAAATTTGCTGAAAAGAAAAAAAAAAAAAAACACATTTCAGGATGTGGAGAAATTCACTAGAAAAACCCAGGCAAACTGCTATAGGAACACAGTGGAAGCTTTTAGAACTGCTATAGGAACACAGTGAACCTTTTAGAGGACTGGGGTATGGAGAGCTCACAGGAAGAGGTGGGAACTCTTGGGAGCCTTGGCGCCCATCCAACCTAGGTTTGAATCCCCGTTTGTTCTGAAGTTTACTAGTTACATATCCTTGGGCAAGTTAGTTAATCTGCCTGTCACACCCATTGCCTTCATTGAAAAACAGTAGTTCCTAAAACAATCATTTTGAGAATTAAGCAAGATAGCAACTCAGAGAATCTAATGCTTGCCTCGGATTCCTCATATTACCATCATTATAGCTAACACTTCACTAGGGCCCCTCTGTGGAAAATGTCTGAAGCTTAATGACTTTAATTCTCACCCTGTAAGGTAAAACTAAAACGTTTTTAAATCTATCGACGAGAAAACCAGGCACTGAAAATGAAGTAACTTGTGACTTGTCCAAAGTTGCACAGCTTATTACTCAATACACATTATATCCCTCTTCTTTGTGCTTGATAAATGTAACATCAGGCCCCTAGTTCTTATTTCTTCTTAAACTCAGTAATTACCAGAGCCGAGCAGAATAACTTTGGAAATAAGCAGTACATTACCCTCTATAAAGAAGTTGAGAGCAGGTTACAGGGAGCACAGATCTGTAGAGAGAGATTTTGTCACATACACACTTTCTGTCCAGAACCAAGCTCCAAGAGAGACGGGGGGAGACCCCACCCCACCCACTCAGGATAGTCTGCTTCTGGCTCCATCTTAGGGGATATGGCAGTCCTGTCCTATAACAGGGACATTTAGGTTCAGAAGATCCAGTTATCTTAATAAATTGTGGTATCTAGCATAAGGTAGTTTTGCTTCCTTGAACATTTTTTTATTTTTAAATTAATTGAAAAATAAATAGCATTGTTTCTTATTTTTTTATTTTTATAAATTTTATTTTTTCCTCTACCTCCCTCAGCTCAATGGAGAGTTTGCCCTGATCAGCTGGGAACCAGGCAACCTTGACTATCTGTGCCACTTGTTCGGCATTCCTTTACTAGTCGTGAACTACCTGTTGGGTAAGGTGATCAGACGTCCCGCTTTTGGCGGGACAGTCCCGATTTTTAACAATTTGTCCCGCGTCCCGCGGCATTTTAAAAAAGTCCCGATTTTTGGAAAGAGTTTTTGGAAAGAATGCACGACAAGCTAGGGAACAGCGGGAAGGGAATATACGGTTTTCGGCGGCCATGTGGCTATTTAGCCAGGATATGAGTTTTATATTATTTTTGTTAATTTTATAATGTTAAACTTTAATAATAACAAATAATTGTTGAGAACTGATCATCGAGAACTGCTTATCAAAGTTCGCATTGTTGATCAGTTGTTAGAATTCAACCACCATTGTTTGGACTTAATGCATTTTTGGGGATTGGCAACGACGAAAACATTTTGTAGCTGTCTCTCAGACGATACACATCGTACTGCGTGCTAGTCAGCTAGTTAAACAAGTGATGTCATTACAAATCAGCTATTCAGATAATTTAGGTAAGTAATTTATTTATTTATTTCATAAATTTTCTTGAATTTAGCAGACAGTACTCATATTATTTATATTTTATAGTGGCGGCAAAAAGTCTAGCGCCGGCCTTGAAAGTGACACTTACGACTTACGTTACGGCAAATTCATGACCTTTTAAACAACGACAGCAATCTACTAAAAAAAATTCACTCAAATGAGAAATATGCCAAAGAATAAAATAATACTATACATAATTTTTTATTATATTTGTAAATTGTACTTATGTTGAAATTTTAAAAAATATATTACAATACTATTTTTGCGTTCTATGAAAATTTTTGTTGCTCCATATAGACCGAATTTTTAATCAAGAACTCCCCCCCCCCCCGCCCCCGGTCAATGGTGTCCCGCTTTACCAATGTTAAAATCTGGTCACCTTACTGTTGGGGCCCTCCCAGCATAGGGACATCCAGTTCCTCACATCATTTGGAGTTTTCTACAAGGCCCTGTCATTCTCCTTCCATCTGTCAGAATTCCAGTTCCCTAGGGCAGCCATTTTGGCCAAGTCACAAGTGGTCATAGCCTCGCTCATTCTTATAAGTCGACCAGGGCCTATTTAAATGGAGCGGTTTATTAACCCAAAGAACTGAACCTCTACTGGTAGGCCTTCAGAGGAGGAATTGTGCAGCAGGGTCCTCCCTGACATCCTAAAATCATACAAGATAAGCCAGCCCTTGATCCACAGGAAAAAAAGGCGTTTTCCAAATGGACCCTCTCCACTGAAGTTCTTTATTTGCAATGCACAACAGTTGAAATGCCTCATAAAATTCATAGAATAGTAAGGCCAGTTCCTTAGCTTTAATATGACTATATTATTTTGCACGTATTCTCTTGAAGTGAAGTCACCAAAAACTAGTAACATTAATTAAAGATGCATGAGTACTATTTTGTCTTACTTTATAGATTAAAACAAACAGGCACTAAAAACTAGCTTCCTAAGAGTGCCTAGTTTTAAGCTTTCTTCTGTCTAGCTTGGTTTTAAAAATAAAAGGCCCAAAATGCCTGGTGGAACACAGCAGTTGTGTGAGGATGCTGCAAATCAGCCACAGCTAGAGCCTGAAATTTATCATGGAAATCTCCGGCTGAGAAGCTGATTAACAATCAGGGAGTTGCTAAAACTAGGACTCCCACAGTTTTGCATTGGGTTCAGTTTTACAGTAAAGAAATTTTACCACAATCAAAGCTCTATTTTTAATCTGCTTACTTTGGTTCTATCCTTGTAATTGTAGCCTAATCATACATAGCAAGCAAATAGAGCCCCATGATGATAGCCATTTCTCTCTGAAATCACTCACAAATAAATGTGTTCTCGCCATGGACCATTAAAACCAGAATGTGTTATTTAACACAAACCACACACACACACACACACACACACACACACACACCCTCAAGCTTTTCAGCATATTACTTGTGCGTTCTCTAAAATATGAGCATTTCCATTTTCCCCAAGGAAGAGAGAAATCAATTCCCTTCATGGCCCATGTGCGTCTAGGAGCTGTTTGCTATATATTTGCTGCTTTGTGGTTCTTCCATTTGTAGCATCTGATGCATGTCCTAAGCCTCTTTGGTTTCTTCCAATAAACCTCACATGCTGGCCCATCTGCGTTTCTCTGCACAGTGGAAAGCCTTTCTTTCTTTTATATTTTTTTTATTGATTTCAGAGAGGAAGGGAGAGGGAGAGATAGAAATAGAAACATCAGTGATGAGAGAGGATCATTGATCAGCTGCCTCCTGCACACCCCTCACTGGGGCTCAAGCCCGAAACCCAGGCATGGTTCAAAGGTCAACACTCAGCCACTGAGCCACGCTGGCCAGGCAGCCTTCCTTTCTAACAGGGCTCCCCAAAGCTTCATCAGAATCACCTGAATGGCTTGTTAAAAACATAGCACTGGCTCCGCCCAGGAGTTTCTGATTCAGGAGATTTAAAGTGGGTCTGAGAATTTACATTTTTCAACAAGCTCCCCGGTGCTGCTGGTGCTGCGGTCCAGTGAGAAATGCTGCTCATATGGTCACCTTTTCAACTCCGTTAAGCTGCCTCTCCTTTGTTACAACTGATATTGACTTGCAGACTGTGAGTGTTTAATAAGTATTTGCTGAATAATTTTTTATTATATTTATTTACATCAGTTAATAACATTAAATTTCAGGTGTACAACTTAAATATGACACTTGTATGCGCTATTATGTGCTCACCACCCCAAGTCTAGTCCTCTTCCTTCACCATGTAGCCCCCTTTATCTTCTTTATACTCCCCCCACCCTCCTCTTCTGATAACCTTCGTTCTCTGGTCTGTATCTCTGAGTTTGTTTGGGTTTTTTTTGTTCATCTGTTGCTTTTTGTTTAATTTTTTAAATAATTATCCGTTGAACTCATAAGAACTGCTGGTAACTTTTGAACTCATGAAAAAACTTGTACTAATTTTCTTACTGGATGTGTATTAAGAAATTTACTTGGGAGCCCGTCCTGTGAGGCTCAGTGGTTGAGCGTGGAGCTATGAACCAGGAGGTCACGGTTCCATTCCCGATTAGGGCACATGTCAGCGTTGCAGACTGGATCCCGGCTGGGGATGTGCAGGAAGAAGCTAATTAATGTTTCTATCGCTCTCTTCCTCTCCCTTCCTCTCTCTCTAAAATAAATAAAAACATTTTTTTAAAGAAATTTACTTGGCAGAATTAACTGCAGAAACCCAAGGATTCTCTTCTGCACTATTTTCATTTATCAACCAAAGAATATGTGTGCTCCTGAATTCTTTGTTACCCTTTATCAGTTAAAAGAGAGAGAACCTTGATTCTGAAATTGTTCCTTCTCTTTTATGAAAGAGCCCTTAAATAAATGTTGTTTTATGTTGCATCCTATGAAATTCTATGTGTTCACTAGCTTTCACACTCTGCAAAATGTTCTGTCTGCACTAGGTGGCAGTGTAATCCTGATATTTGAAACGTAAGCAAAGAAATCCAACTAGAATTTGATTTCCAGTCTTTAGGAAGATAACTTTGATTTTTATGCAAATATTCCACTCCTGGTTGTTTTCCATAAATATATATGAGCCATGCTCTCTGCCCTCCCTCACCACCACCAATTTTGACCCTATAGGCATCTCCAAAGTTAATGTTGTGGGCTCTAGAGTCAGACTGCTTAGGTTCAAATCTCAGCACCAACACTTTTTAGCTGGGAGACCCTGGAGAGATAATAAACCTCACTGTGACTCAGTTTCCTCGCCTGTAAATGTGAATAATAAAAGTACCCATGTTATAGGTATAAGAATTAAACTAGAGCTTAAAATGGTGCCTGGAACTCAATAAATTTTAGCTACAAATGTTCTTGTTATTATAACGCTCTCTCCTTAATTCTCCCACTCAACCCCACTCCGCTGCAGTAAATAGTGGTGAATTTATTTCTTCTTAGTAAGAAAGAATGTAGTGGTGCTAGAAACTCAAAACTCTTTGAAAATATGCAACTACTGAAAAAATTCACCTATAGATACCAAAGTCAATCAATTCAAAGCTCCCTCCCCCCTTAAATACTCAGATCTTTGGTTATTTGCTTCACTTTTGATTTTTCCTCCTGCAAAACTGTGATTCATAAATCCTTTAAGTTTACCTCAGCATCAATGGGACCTTCTCTTTCATAACATGCTATGATTTTTCAAGAATGTTTATCATCATAATCTCCTTTGTACCTCACAATAATCCAACAAGATAGTTGAGACCATTCTGTTTTCCTGGTGAAGAAACTTAGGTGAAAAGGAAAAAAAAAGTATAAATCCATAGTTACTTGGTGACAAAAAAGGTACTCCAGTCTATTGACTGAATCTTGAACTGATACATAGAAAAGGCAACCCTACTAACCACTGTAGCAACAGTGAAACAGCTGTTTATAAAGATATATATATATATATATATATATATATATAGAGAGAGAGAGAGAGAGAGAGAGAGAGAGAGAGAGAGAATTGTTTTCTTCATTTGAGAATATGTGAAATTATAGAAAATGTAGACATAGAAAAAAGAAAAAGATCACTCAGCGAGACAACTCACCATTAACATTTTAGACTGTTTTCTCCTAGTCCTTTTTCTATGCACAAGTTGTGGTCATACTCTTCATAGTTTTACAACTTGCATAAATGCTCATCACTTAAAGTACTTACACATTTTCTTTCACAAAAGTTAAATGCAATCATATAGCACAAAGTAGATACCAAACCCCAGGTGTAAGAACTTTGTCTTGAAGTCAAGATGATGGATTTTAACTATAACTACTGTAACCTTGAAAAAGAAACAATTCCAGAGACATGTTTGAGTAACTGGGGGAGATTCTTCTCTTTCTCACCCAAAACCATGTGGGACTGTAAACTCCCAACTAACTGACTAACCACAAAGCAGCAGAGGTCTGAGTAGACATTCCAGAGGCACCCAAGGGCAGCCACAGGGGCGTGCCGCCTCCTGCCATTCCCGCATTTCAAATATCCCTGAAACCATGATTAATGCCAGAAATAGCAATAGCGACTGACACATGGGCAGGTGATAAAGAGCCTTTGTTCTTAAAGGCTGGACTTAGAGCCCTTACAAGCTGAAAGGGCCCTCGCATTAGCACAGTCATTGTCATTTTATAGGTGAGGTAAGTGAGGTTTCAAGACGTTTGATAACTTGCTAGGGGAATCTCAGATGACAGGCCAAAGCTAAACTTGAGTTTATCTGACATCAAAGCCAATGTTCTTCCTCTAATGTATTGTTTCTGAGTACACACACACACACACACACACACACACACAATGCAGTTTGCTTAAGTATATTTTCCATTTCACTGTGCACCTAATCCTCCACTATTATTTTCTTTTTTTCATAAACCACCAAGCTGTCCTGCAAGAGCTGATTAGTTTTGCCCATTGTACTGGTCACCAACTTGGTGCCCTCACTGAGCAAGCTGTGTCCAAAGATTTACCTTAGTGGTGCTTTTTGTAAGTAACGGCAGAAGGAAAGGTCATTTCTATATTTTCCTGTGGTTCTATGTATATCAAAATTTGCCTCCGATTCTAAATTCTCACCGGTTAAGGACATCAATTATTCATTACCTCTCCCATACTTCCTTTTATTACCTACTGCAGACATTATTTTGTATATTCTTTGGGAGTCAAATGCTCAACCAACACTATATTTAAAGCACAGTGCTGGGTACTAAGAAAATTTTCAGAGCCAAATAATGCCTTATTTGCCCTCAAGGAAAAAGGACACACACACACCCTAAAACTATGAAGCACACTTTGGCCTAAAAGGAACCCCCAAAGAAAACAAGTTGTTTAAAATCATAAACAAATTGTCCCAGAGACAAGAAAACCAAAAGTAATTGATACTGTCCAGAAGGATTCAAAAGCATTTCACAGAGAAAGTGACATTTTAACTTGACCTTGAGGAATAAATCATATTTGACAAGACAGAAAAGGGCAGAAAGGGTTACAAGGCAGTCGAGATAATGAGAACAAAACCTCAGAGGCATGATAATGTGTGGAATGTATTTAATTATGTTAAAGGCATGTTTTAACTTTTTGAAAATATTATTTGTATGTCATTGTGAACTCAGGGATGGAGAAAAGTAGTATCATTAAGGTACATATAGTAAATAAATAGTCCAACAATGTTTATGACTACCTTATAATAGGCTGCCTATCACATTAGTATTTTGCCACTGAAAAATAAATCAGCAATCCATTTGCTAGAGTGGGAAATGTAAATAAGTGCTTCAGCTATAGAGGGGCAAGTTCTAGGAGAACCTTTTTGTTGTCTGCAAAGGATTCTCAGTTTGGGGATTCCATCAAGACTTAAGAAACAGCCCTAACCGGTTTGGCTCAGTGGATAGAGCGTTAGCCTGTGGACTGAAGGGTCCCAGGTTCACCTCCCGTCAAGGTCATGTACCTTGGTTTCGGGCACATCCCCAGTAGGGGGTTTGCAGGAGGCAGCTGACAGATGTTTCTAACTCTCTATCCCCCTCTATAAAAAATCAATAAAATATATATTTTTTTAAAAAAAGACTGAAGAAACACCAGGTGGCCCTGTTAGCAGCCTCAGGGGTAAAAGAGGCAAGATGTCTTCTCTAGGACAAAACAAGTTATTTGCTACCACTTACTAGTAAGTTATAATTCATTTTTCCATCAATACTAGTAATAGGCTACTAAGCTTGGCTAAAGTTGGGTGCTAGGAAGGGTCAATGGCATAAGCAGTTAGCGAAGCTTTCATGTCCTTGGGGGAAAGCTGATCAGTAAACAAAGATAACACTACTTCCAAAAAGAAAGGTCCAAGAGAATTCTGGTTACATACTAAGCAATCGTTTCAGACTGCAAGAAGGAAGGCACAGAGCCAAGAATGGGAGATGTGTTATGTGCAGAAAGAAATACTTGAAATTGAAGTTGCTCTGAACAGTGAAATGAGCTCTCGCGTGGAGCTCAAAAGGGAGACAGAGAAAAATGCAGAGTGGAGCTGGAGCAACTTAAAATGGAAATCCGCGTGCCCATGGTGTGTTTCCTAGGACCTATTTAGTCAAGTAGAACAACATAGTAAAAAAGCAATCAAAGAATAAATGACCTAGAATTATTGGCCTCACCGAGCGTAACTCGCTACATAAGGTTGGTTTCAGAAGTAGATGTAGGGAAATTGTGGCCTCTCAAGGCTTTCGTCGCTGTATGTCCTTTTAAGCTTTGTTATCTGACAGGACAATGTTGGAAAGCCAGAAGAATGTATAAAATGTTGTTACAAGAATCACAGGGGTAACCAGTAGAAATCTGTCTCTTGGTACAATACCAGAAAACGTCATTTGGCTACAAATTTGTACCATAATAAAGCTGTCCATAAATATACACTATAAACACAGAAGGCAAGAACTAAATAACTTTGATGTTATATCCCAAGGCTAAATGACAGACCCTTGGTGCATTATTGTGAGCAGTTATTTAAAAAAGAAAAAAACACACCCCAAGTTAGTTGACCCTCATTGGATTATAAATAACCATAAAAAGGCTTATTTAAGAAATTGAAAGCTTCTAAAAAGCCTCAGAGTTTTGCTGCGTTGCCTACAGAGCTCACCATAGTCATTCCTATTGCTCTGTGTCCAGTTACACTGGTGACAAATTCCATTTGTATAGTTGTAATTCATGTGTTTCCTTTAAAAACAAACGCTTTTCTGCCCAAACTAAGTACTGCTATTTTCTCAAATGAGGAATAGTGAAAGTAATTGAAATACAGGACCTTTCCCTTCATGTACTATACCTTCTGAAACATCATTCCTCTTCTCTGTTGGCCATACTGCATGCCCTTTCAAGGCAGACTTCCCAGCCCTTCTCAAGCAAGCCCATCTCTTCCACAAAGCTCTCCTGTGCCTCCAGCCAGATGTTCTCCATTCTGGTCACTCATAGGAAAAGCTGCTTACACGAAATGATGCCACATTTAAGTTTCACAGGCAGGAGAGTATAGACGAGGAAGCAGGAGCACCTTAAGTCAGAAGATGTGGCCTTGAGACCGTCCTTGTTCCACCTGTGTGTGCCCTTCCATTCGTTAGTCTTGTAACACCACTGAGCCTGTTTCCTTTCCTGCCAGCTGGGCACTGCCCTGAGAGCTCACTGAGAGACTCGGTGAGCTAATCCAGGTGGGACAACTTTGTAAAGTATAAAGTCCTCTGCAGAGGTAATTGTTGTTTCAGAAATATTTAGAAAGTACCTATCACATGCAGGGCACAGTTTTGAACACTGAAGAAAGCCAAGTCTCAACTCTCAAGGGCTTTCTAAAATATAGTAGAAAAGAAGAGACATAAACCTTAGTACATAAAATACAGCGTAGTAAATAGTAAATTCCTTAAGTGATACCCCCAGGACTTCAACTCAACTTAACAAATATCCATAAAACAGGCTTTTGAGACACAAAGGTAAACATGGTGGGTCACTGTCACCTATCCAGCACGAAGGACACACATGTGACAACAATGTCAACACAAAGTAGATGATGATAAACACAATAAAGAAAGTGCTTCCTGGGAATGAGTTAGGTCTGTAGAGATGGACACATAGGAAGGCTTAGGACTAGATGCTCAAGGATAAGTTTGACAGAAGATGTCAGAGCTTAGAATCTGTTTTCAAAGACTGGGTTTTTTAAAGGTAAAAGGACCAAATCTGGCTTTGGATTGACCAGTTCTGCAAGGCAGATGGATATGAGAAGAAGGGGGGGGGTGACCATGGAGACTCAGCAGAGCTGGGAAAGCACCCTAGTATGAGGCTGATGGTAAGGTTAGCAATTTCTGCAAGCCTCCGCAGAATCCTAATCACAGCGGTGGGGGAGGGGGCGGAGAATATGTCATCAGAGGTCAGGGAACCAAAGAATGGGAAAGGCTAAGCCAGCAGTTAGAGGAGGACAGGATTTAGCAAAAGGTTTTTTTCTTTATTTGTTTTAAAACAATTGAAGGCTGTTTACTACATACTGCTATTTTAAGAATTTTACCTCTATCATCTCATTTAATCACACAGCAATCCTAAGTGATAAGTACAATCATCTCCACTGTGGTGAGGAAGAACTGAGGTGGAGAGAGCTGACCCCGGGTGTGGGCTGAGAAAAGGGATCCAGAACAGAGAGGAAAACTGAAGGAAGATGCTATTAGAATTCAAAAGAGGAAGCGCTCAGGGTTTGAGGGTGATCATTATTTTTCTTTCTACAGTTTTCTTTAAATCCTAACTTCTCTACAATAGACCTTATCACCTATAGAGTCAGAAAACTAAACAATATAAAAACAGGCAGTCTATATTCTGTCTTTAAATTATTCTTTATCTCTTCTATATAAAAACTAGAAGCCCGGTGCACGAAATTCGTGCACGGCGGGGGGTTGTCCCTCAGCCCAGCCTGTACCCTCTCCAATCTGGGACTCCTGGAGGGATGTCCGACTGCCCATTTAAGCCCAACCCTGGCCTGCTCTCTCAAGCTCCATTCTGCCGCCATTTGTTTGAATTTGTTTACCTTTTTTAATCCTGTGGGATCGGGCCTAAACGGGCAGTCGGACATCCCTCTCACAATCCAAGACTGCTGGCTCCCAACTGCTTGCCTGCCTGCCTTCCTGATTGCCCCTAACCGCTTCTGCCTGCCAGCCTGATCACCCCCTAACCACTCAGCTGCCAGCCTGGTTGATGCTTAACTGCTCCCCTGCCAGCCTGTTTGCCCCCAACTTCCCTCCTCTGCCAGCCTGGTCACCCCTAACTGCCCTCTCCTGCAGGGTTGATCACCTCCAACTGCCCTCCTCTGCCGGCCTGGTCACCCCTAACTGCCCTCTCCTGTAGGGTTGATCACCTCCAACTGCCCTCCCTTGCAAGCCTGGTCCCTCTCAACTGCCCTCCCTTGCAGGCCGGGTGCCTCCCAACTGCCCTCCCCTGCTGGCCATCTTGTGGTGGCCATCTTGTGTCCACATGGGGGCAGGATCTTTGACCACATGGGGGCAGCTATATTGTGTGTTGCAGTGATGGTCAATCTGCATATCACTCTTTTATTAGATAAGATAGAGGCCTGGTGCATGGGTGGGGGCCAGCTGTTTGCCCTGAAGGGTGTCCCAGATCAGGTGGGGTTCCCTTGGGGTGTGGGGCGGCCTGAGCGAGGGGCCTGTGGTGGTTTGCAGGCTGGCCAAGCCCCCTGGCAAACCAAGCAGAGGCCCTGGTATCTGGGATTTATTTTCCTTCTACAATTGAAACTTTGTAGCCTGGAGTGGAGCCAAGCCTGCTGCTCCCTCCAGGGCGGGGCGGCAGCCATTTCTGTGGCAGTTAATTCACCTTCTACAATTGAAACTTTGTAGCCTTAAGCGGGTGAGCCCGGCCAGGGTGTGTGGAAAGCTTTGCTTCCCCTGTTGCCGCCGGCAACCCTGGCCTGCTCTCTCAAGCTCCATTCTGCCGCCATTTGTTTGAATTTGTTTACCTTCTATAATTGAAACTTTGTAGCTTGAGTGGAGGCTTAGGCCTGCAACGGCTATGGAAAGCTTGGCTTCCTCTGTTAGCTAGGAAACCTTGCTCTCTGTGGCTGTAGCCATCTTGGTTTGGGTTAATTTGCATACTCGTCCTGATTGGCTGGTGGGCGTGGCTTATGTAGCGGAATGATGGTTAATTTGTATACTACCGGTTTATTAGAGAGGATAAGCTTTCCAAGAACAGAGTTAGCTCCCAGCAAGTAGGAATGGTGCCATATTTCTCTGTCCCCTCTATTATCTAGCACCTGGGATGTGTGTGTGTGTGTGTGTGTGTGTGTGTGTGTGTGTGTGTGTCACAACCTTGATAACTTTGCCCCAAACTTAGCTTTCTGTATTCTAACTACTCTACATTACAGTCCTTAAGTACTTGCTTTTCATTGTTTTTCCATATATCACTAGCCTGGGGAAAGATCAAAATTCAAAATTGAAGTACAGTTTCTACTGAATATGTAGAAATTCTGCACCATTTTAAAGTAAAAAAAAATCCTAAGTCAAACCATCGTAAGTCAGGAAACTTCTATATTTCTTAAATATCTCTCCCCCACCCCAACATCCCAACCTCTACCCTCATCCGCAGTTATTCTAAAGTGTAGCCATGTTGAGAACCACTGGTATAGAGCCAATCCGAAACCTGAAAGCTTTAGGGACTGTTAAATGTATATGTATATGTATCCTCGCTGGATCTTGGAATACATTCTAGAGCTAGTTTCTTTTTAATTACGGTAAATATGTGCCCTGACCAGTGTGCTCAATGCTTAGAGCATTGGCCCACACACTGAAGGGTTGCAGTTTCTACTCCCAGTCAAGAGAGTGTACCAGGGTTGCAGGTTCGATCCCCAGCCTTCACTGGGGCTCATGCAGGAGGCAACTAATCAATGTGTTTCTCCCACATGGTGTTTTTCTCTCTCTCCTCTCCTTCCCCCTCTCTTCCATCTCTCTAAAAATCACTGGGAAATATCTTTGGATGAGGATTAACAAAAAACAAACAAAAAAAGATTGTATCAGAGGTAAAAATAGGATCAAATCTATTCACCAAATTATTTCTTTTTTTCCTACAAACATGGATACAAATATTAAATTAAAATGTTCCCAGTACTGCTCAAGGGACTAACCAAGCAATCTAACTTCGTTATCTTTATACCAGCTGTATTCGACATCGCTGAACTTGCTAATGAGGCAGCAAAGTTGTTTGGGAGGGAAATTATATTTACATGCTAATAAGACTCTGAGCCAAGAAAACAAAGAAGCATAGACTATTGATAATAATTAGGACAAGACATAGAACGGTTAAAAAAAATTCATCTAATCAAAGAGATTGTATAACTCTGGCTTTGAAGTCCAGGATATAGGGGGAACTTGCTTGGCCTTGTTCCTGGTTGGTTTTATTTTCAGGTTAGGCAACTAGATTGAGACTCTTTTCTCAAAGTGCAAGAATTTTTTCCCTGCCATATACAATATGCAGTGAGACCTAATTCTCATGACGCTCAGTATGAGTGGTTCTTTGTTTTATAAAACCTCTAGGCTTAGGTTCATGTCACACACACACACACATTGTCTTTGCAAAGAATTCACATTTTATCCTCAATAATACATAAACAAAAGATCTGGGATGACCAACTCATCCAAGTTTGCCCAGGACTGTCCCAGTTTTAGCACTGGAAGTCTGGTGTCCTGTGAACCACCCTCCCACCTCAGACCCAGGCAAATTGAGATGGTTGGTTACCCCATAAACAACCAGAATCAGAATCCAGGCAGGAGTACACTTTGAGTTATTGGACCCATCTTTCGGGCCAGATCATCTTTCCTGGTAATAGTAACAATGTGTGCCAAAGAGGGCTGGATTGATACTACCAGCCTCCACGTGAGAACCACTACGGTGCTCTATACGTATTACCTGGAATCCTCCCAACAGTTGTGGAAGATGGCCGTCATTGTTCCAATATTTAACGTAAAGAAATTAGGCTCTGATAAATTAAGTGACCTGCCCAGGACCACACTGGAAATACATGGTAGAGCTGAGATTCAGACCTAGTTCTTCTGACTTCAAAGCTTGGGCTTAATCTCTTTCACTCTCTGCCTCTTGCATTCTGAAGTCCATCAACCATAATACATTTTAAGAAGACCTACATAGAGGAGATTTTAGAGCCAAAGTAAAATCAAGTAATAACAAAGAGAAAGAGTGGAAATAAATAAAATATCACAATCTGTATAAATTCAATCAAATGTAGGACATAAATAAGACAACCAGCAGCTAATTGATGGATTACAAATTGCTCAAAGTCAAATGCATAAGATTTTTTTATAACATCCTTTCAAGTGTTCAAATAAAATACTATGGCCTTAGGTTTAAAAAAATCTATTCATGTGTATAAATATTTTGTTCCTAATTATTTCTCCCCAGAGTGAATAATCATACTTAGTGTAATATGATTTGTTGCTTAAATTTTTGTATTTTGACTTATCCTACATGCTTATAAAGAAAAACAGAATCATAAAGCTGCTATTTAAGAACTGTCTTAAAATGATAAGAAACTATTGATTTATAATTTAAATATTATGAGGATTTGTTCTCAGCATATATACAAATCTGAGTTAAATTGGCACATAGTTTTGGACCAACAGAATTGCAAGGATACTCCCACAGCAATTCTTGTCTGCTGTTTTTTTACTTGACATTCTTGTGTACTCCTAATTTTTTCCTACATGTCAATCCTATCATTTGCCCCTGGCACTGGTTCTTTGGGAAAATGCATACCAAAGGAGATTTCCTTCTATTAGCTGCATTTGGAGAACAGGAATTGACATCTGTCAGTGTTAATGAGGGTGAGTCTTGCCAATGTGTGACAACTGAGATCAGGCTCCAATATGAATCTCTCAACAGCGTGACAGATGGGTAGCCGTTCTGGTGCTGACCTTAAACTAACTTTTTAAAATGTGTGCTCTTACATCACACCACCTTAACGTTGTTCAGCAAGTTTTAAAAAGTTTAAATCTCTTAAATGTGGTCGGACAATCAGATTGACAAGTGGCAGAATCTGCAACAAGCGCTAAAGTTGTCAAGGTCTCAATTATTTCCAAAGTATCTAATGTTGTGGTTTACTAAACACTGCTGACATCTGGAAACATTTAATAAAATGTCTTTGAGACTCAACTATCTTCTGGCAGCTTTTACTAACTGGCCTTGGTACATTGTCATAGATGTAATGCAGCCTCTCTGTGGATTAGATGTTCTCTAAGAGATGTGCAGTGGTCCCTGATAGCAAGGATGACTTCCTCTGAACTTTATGTTTGAGTTAAATGGACTCTGCTATGGGCTGAATTTTTTGTGCCTCTACCCCAAATTCCTATATTGGGTGGGATAATATTAGGAGGTGGGGCCTTTGGGAGGTGACTACGTCAGGAGTGTGGAGTCTTGACGGATGGGATTATAACGTAGACATAAGAGCTCGCTTGCCTCTTCCACCACGTGAGGACACATGGAGAAGATGATCACCTCTGAACCAGAAATCGGGTCCTCATCACACACCAGATCTGCTGGGGCCTTGATCTTGGACTTCCCAGCATCCAGACTATAACAAATTTCTGTTGTTTGTACGCCATCCTGTAATAGTAGCCCAAACTAAAGCAGGTTCTCACAGCATCTGAAGCTCATATTCATGAGCAGGAGGAGACAGGGCTGGGAACCCTTCAACCAGCTGATGAGGAACATAAAAGAATCGAGAGTGAGAGAGAACAGTTTAGTTCTCTTCACTTTAAGTACTATCTCAATTTAGTATAAGTCTAACAGTATTGCCAGATTTTTCTTTTAATTCTCATAACTGCTTCATCTGTACTACCAGGAAAAAAATTACCTGAAATAAAAGCAAACCAAATGTTATCATTATAATACCTGTAAGCTCTTGAAAATCTTAACGGTTGTACTGTATTTTTTATTTGGCTAATAAATATGCAGATGTATTCCTTCTATGGTTATATTCTGCTTCTTTACCACTGGGGTAAACACGTAAGCTTCACTAATTCCCAGAACTCATGAAGAACAGATGGACACTCTGAATAGCAATACAAATTGAGTCATAAACGCCTCTAAAATAATTAATGCTTTTGCACAAAACTCAGTTCAAAGGGTTAAAAGCTCAGCACTGTTTCTAAATACAAAGTCAATGTAAGGCATGTGTAATTATAAATCATAGGTCATGTTTCCTATTTACCTATGCTCTGCTCTTTTCTGCACCAATCATTATACATTAGCGTGACAAGATTGGGCACAAATGGACAAGTTAATTGCCAGTGCCATTAGAATTCCCAAATTTCTGTAGTGTGAATGAAATTAAAACAACTAATTTGTGCATTTTTTAAAAGGTCACCTTGTTACACAGGAAATTGAATGTGACGAGAACAGAAATAACTCTCAAGATGGTTGTGGAGTGGGGAAGTTGGCTTTTACAGTCTCTATTTTGTAGAAACTTTTACACATTTTTTTTTTCCTCCAGAAACTTTGACCTTGTGTGAAGCTGTAATGGCATGAAGTAGGGGAGGGGATGATCTGGAAGAATCCTCAATCAAGTGTTTTTGGAATTGTCACCAAGTCAAAACCAGGTTGAAAGCTTCTCAAAAGCATCTTATATCCGGCAGCAGCAAACTGTGAGTTACATTTATTTTGTTATCCTCTGCAAGAGTACAAAACAGGAAGAAATTTAGAATCTAATAATGTTTCTTTCCTGTTACTAAGAGAGTTTTGGCTTTATGATTAAAATTCTAACGTTTCTCATTTGTCATGTAAATATTTTCTCCATGTCTTGAATATTAGTTGTGTCATAACAATCTCCTAGGAGGGACTCGTCAAACACATTGCCACACCCAGGCAAGCCGTATAATATGAATTGAACAGCGGTTCCCAGCAGCCGAATCTAAGGAAGAGTGAAAACCCCATTCAAAGTAGGTGTCAGTATCCATGTGAGATAGAGACCACTAATGATAAAAAAAAAGTAAGCAATCTAACCAAAAAAACAAAATGATTATTTAGTGATTTTGCATAAATGTTCAAATGTGATAAATAATGTTAAAACTAGACACTATTGCTAAATACAAAACCCAGTGCAAGCCAACACATATGTGTGACGACAGAGTATATTTCTCTACCCTTTACACTCGAGACCTTTGGAAGCAGGGCAGCAAGAAATGCCAGAAACCTAGTCAAAGGGTCAAGGGCTCTACTCACCCCAGCACTTCAGTGACGAGAGCATGAGGAAGCAGAAGCCCAGTATTGGTTGGTGCCTTAGGTGATAATAGTATGTTTTACATTGCTTCAGGGCTCAAGCTGAGGATGATGAGGAAATGTTCAAACCATACTGATTGTGGAGAACTGGGAAGGGTCTAAAAATTTACCCTAATTGCAAGCTAACAAGATAGGCTAGCAGAGATTCACAGACACTGGCAAAGACATGAGATTCCTGGGTCAGAGACAAAGCACACTTTACTGCTCATAGTTGTAAACAGTATCAGCATTTGTGCATGTTCCCTGAACCCCAGTTCCCACAGGGTGATGTGAAGAAGGCCAGGTGATCCCTGTATCCATAGTAGAACCCATTGCAGAAGTGCTTAGGAAACCCAAATCTATAATAATAAAAGCGTAATATGCTAAGTAGACCAGACGTCCTTCTGGACGACCTTCCAGACAAAGCCCGGGCTATGAGGGAAGCCCAGGTCCCGGGTGCCAGAGGGAAGTTGGTGCCGGCAGCCAGGGAAAGAAAGGCCTACTCTTGCATGAATTGTGTGCATTAGGCCTCTAATCTTTTATAATGGGCAGTAATCCTGTCAGGCCTTGCTATTTAGGGAGACATATTTACTATACTGGTGAGTAAACAAACTTGACTTTGTTCCAGAGACACTGTATCTTCCAAGGCTGTTCACTATACAAAAGTCTTTGAAAAGAAAATCTGGAATAATCATAGTTATTGCCTCTGCTTATGAGATATACAGAAACTTTAAGATACCCATGGAGAATTATCTCTCAACACTGACTAGGTACTAAAACTTCATGCTGAAATATAGCTTAGAGTTCTTACTTTAAAGATCTCCAATTGCTATTTAGGGCAGCACAGCACTATCTTCAGAAACTCTACATTCACTACCCCGGTCTCAAATTGCCCCATTTTCTCCTTTTTGCTCCCCAGGGGTTTCTCCATGTTGAGTCAAGTACTTCGCTTCAGTTTTGTTTTTGCTTTGGTGCCTGAACTACTCACTCCCAGGCTCAGATCTTAGCTTCACCTTTGACCCTTGTGCCTGGCAAGACACTCCCACAAGTAACCTACCAGTAACAATGTCCTCACCTGCCAGTACTGGCACTCCACTACTTCCCTGATAAGGAGCCCTCTCCCCTCAGAGGATATTGGCTATAAAATTAACTATTTCTAGGGCTGGGTAGATAACCTATAGGTGACTGGATAATTTATTCTTTTAATAAATTTTTCTATGCATATGCAATTTTACTTAATGCTGTTTGGAATAGTCTTTTAATCTGTAAACCCAATGTGTTGCCATAGAAACGGGGCTCCATCAGAAATGCATCCAATCAATTCTGAAATTATCATTCAGAATAACTTTATAAATTGGAATGAATCCAGCAGGTACTCAGAATGTCAGCATTTAGGCAGTAAGCTGCATTTTCTTATTTTATTTAATTATTTTAAAATAAAGAAATGAAAAGAGCCAAAACCGGTTTGGCTCAGTGGATAGAGCATCGGCCTGCGGACTCAAGGGTCCCAGGTTCGATTCCGGTCAAGGGCATGTGCCTTGGTTGCGGGCACATCCCCAGTAGGGGGTGTGCAAGAGGCAGCTGATCGATGTTTCTCTCTCATCAATGTTTCTAACTCTCTATCCCTCTCCCTTCCTCTCTGTAAAAAATCAATAAAATATATTTTTTAAAAAAGAAATGAAAAGAGAAGAACCCAACTTAAATGTATATAAAAATACAAAGATACTCAAAGTAAGAAAATTACTTCTCAATTATTTTACTTTTGAAACAGCATTAAAATAGAGCAAAGTACACCATTCAGAAAAGACAAGGTATGTTTCATATGTCTAAGCAGAATACAATGTGGAGGAAATGACTAAACAGAGAATGGGTGTGAGTGGAGGGGGGGTGGTTATTTTAAATATCATTATTTCTCTTAGCAAAGAAATCTGTAAATTTAAGTATCGGAAGAATTCCAATTTTGGAGTATATTTTCAATACTCTCTTGCACCTCTTGTCTCCTTGAAAATATTACCAAATGGAGTTCTTATGAGTTATGTAGCCCATGAAAAGGGAGTCACAGATACAAAATTTCTAGAATTTAGGGGCAAGATTAGAAATTTTTCTCCCATGGACTTTATGATGAAAATAATAAAAATAAAATTTGATGAATTATTAGTAAAATTACTCCACCCCAAATAATGATTAGTTCATGTGTTGGCAATAAAACATAAAGTATTTCCCAAATCTCTTCCTGGACCCCTCAGGCAGTTGGACATCCCTCTCACAATCTGGGACCACTGGCTCCTAACTGCACACCTGCCTGCCTGCCTGATCTCCCCTAACCACTCTGCCTGCTGGCCTGCTCGCCCCCAACTGCCCCCCCTGCCAGCCTGATCCCCCCCAACTGCCCTCCCCTGCCAGCCTGATCGCCCCTAACCACCTCTGCCTCGGCCCCACCACCATGGCTTTGTCCCGAAGGACGTCCGGAAGGTCTCCCAGTCTAATTAGCATATTACCCTTTTATTCTTATAGATCCCAGTTCCACAATTTACCAACCTCATGGTCAAGTTACCTAACCTCGTGGAACCTGAACAATTTCATCTGCAAAATAGAGTTAATAATACCACAGCATGGAGTTGTTCTGAGGATTAAATTAAATAATGCATTAAAGTGCTGAACACATGTCTATCACATGGAAGCACTCAATACATACATGTTAGATGTTATTACTAAAGTATTAGTAAAGTCCTTATTGAACAAGAGAAATTTTTGTTACTTGCAGGAAATACTAAATAGGGTGAGGTTATAATGATTTGTACTGGGTGAGCTAACAATATTGAGCCAAATCAAATTTGTTCATCATCAAAACTTAACCCAGAATGATTCCACTGAAATTCAAAACCAAAAAAAATTGATTGTGTATTCACCTTATTTTTCTTAAGATGGTGCTGCTCTTTCCTTATTTTCAGTACCTGGGAGCACAGGAAAGTTAGGTAGAACGAATATATCACTGCAGGAAATCCCGTTTCCAATTATTTCAAAATGTGCAGAGCCCATCAATGACATACCCAGCTCCCAAAACAACATATTTATAGCCACAACTTTACACATCTCAAAAGATTTCTTAATGTGATATTCAAATAAACCAGTAACTCTCACATACAAAATAACTCCCTCTCTCTTTATATCTCAAATACAGTACCAAATGATAAAACATTTAAATTTAAGAATTTAGAGAAATTTTTAACACATTAGAAAAATCTTTCTTCAACTGTTACAGATGCAGGCAGTATGGAAAATTGGAATAGCTGCTCGTTGTGGCTTGAAACAGTTTTACTTTATAAATGGACCTGGTGTGCTCTTCTCATAGTTTTTCTGGCATCTCAACAGCAGACAAGGAAACTTCTTGTTGGTCCAGCAATGTCTCCTTGGGAAAGTCTAAGTCTAGGGCAGGGCAAGAGGCAAAGAGCATTCCTTTCAGTGAGACGTTAAAAACTCAGAGCCCCCTTTATATTTAAAACGACTTTCACTGCACAGCTGCCTCCGAGCAAACAAGTAGCAGAGCCCTTGCTCCCAGACTGTGCTCACAGATCTGAAGAGACAACCGACCTTCAGTGCTGGACTTGCAGATTTCCTGAAATATTTTTGACTTGGTTGCTCATATGAAAAAAAATATGTTTGCGAAATTGCCAATTCAATATCAAAGACGTGGCAAAGTATATTTACTGTTCAACCAGCAGCCACCCCTTAATGAGCAGTTAATTGTAATTAAGGGTACACCTCTGGGAGACAAGGTAATATGGCTTTGTGTCATTTTCAAGTAAGATTAGAGTAAGCCTAGGAAGGAAATAAATGGTCTGACGGTTGGAATGAGATTTATAGAGATGGTTAGGAAGATGACCCGAATCTGACTTTTTCAAGTCTTTCCAGATTGAATGATAATATCAGGAGGGCAAAGATCACACTTGTACTATGTCATTCCGCAAGGAAAAACGCTTCTATTAAGCTGAACTTTCAGTCAACACTGGTATTTGCTAATAAAGGTTTTGACAGTGACATTTAAACACCTTATTGTGTTAACATGCACAATACAGATAGTACCTGGGGTCTTCCCCACTCCTTGAGTTCTACATGAAATTGCCCTGGTCTGTGCAAGTCCAAAGCCCTTCCTGGGACTTGGCTAAATTTCAGGTGATTTATTCTCAAAGCCTCCTCTGCTCTTAGGTGTCTGCCCCCACAAATGTGTCTCTACTTTGCTAGGCATCAATTCGGACAGAAAAATAAATCTTTCATGTGGTTAATAGAACTGACTGAAGGTTTCAGTGGCAGGGGTTGGGAGTTGGGAGGGTGAGAAAAGGTCACCTCTCACATCATTCCACAAATATCTTTAAAAATCTATCATTACCTTCTTGTTCTTTCAAGTCGTCTCTGGCTCCTGCCATAAGGCGACATGGGCTATGAGCCTGAGGGGACTGGGGGACATTTACTGGAGAGGCCACTGCCACAGGCCGAGTTGGCAAGTGGCACCAGGTGAGACTTTTTGACACCAACAGAGTTCTAAACAGTGATCAAGACTTTTATATATTTTTTAAAATATATTTTTATTGATTTCAGAGAGGAAAGGAGAGGGAGAGAGAGAGAGAGAGAGAGAAACATCAATGATGAGAGAGAATCGTTGATTGGCTGCCTCCTTCATGCCCCCTACTGGGGATCGAGCCCACAACCCAGGCATGTGCCCTTGACTGGAATCGAACCTGGGACCCTTCAGTCAGCAGGTCAATGCTCTATCCACTGGGCCAAACCAGCTAGGGCTCATCATGACTCTTAAACCTCTCAAGCTTATTCCTTAAATTCCTTCACCTTGGAATAAAACTGGACTTTGGGCCCAAATTATTTGTGGCACAGGATGGGAGAATGATAATAAGAAACAAAAGTAAATGGCCATAAATTTAGGTAAGCAAAGAGACAAACTCACACCGACTCCCCTGCCCCAGCCACACCGTCCAGGTGATTATGGCACATGAAGAAAAGTCACTTCCACACAAGACTGAATGGTGCTCTGGGATGGAGTTCCAAGGTAATATCCCAAGATTTAAGTACCAGCATATACAAATATTAAGTACTATGTCTTTAAGAAAGATATAAATGAGAAAAACAATAAACACACGCACACAATGTTACTCCCTGATCATGGTCTCTATTTCACCACCAAAAAAAAAAAAAAAGAAAAGAAAAAAGAAAGGAAGACCTTTCAGTTATTACTGTGGCTTACGTCCAAATTCTTGGTGCTTGGAATACAATTTTAGTTTAAGATTTAGCTTCCATATTAAACACGTTGTGTGAACTACTAAATACTGGCTTGTATTCTCAATTACTTTTATTTTCCCCTATGGAGAGGGTTTGGAAAGAATCCCATTTAGAAAGCAAGCCATCGGGGCCAGGAAAGGAGTGTTAACACACTGAAGTCACGGTGTGTTCTTGTAACCTTGATTTAAGTGCTAAGCTAAATACGGTATCTCATCATATAGCTGTACTTGTGAGCCAACGCCGCAGAAAAGCAAACCGGAATGAATGAGGTTCTCTGATTAATTTTCTAGTACTCGGCAGTTTAAACATCACACTGGCAATGTAATTGAAATTGCAGCAGATGGAAATGGCAGAGTCCTTCAATAGATGCCTGCGCACTCTTCCAGGATTGAGGAGTCTCTTAGGGAAGTGCCACAGCCTATCTTAATATGATTTACTGCTGAAGATCTGCTCCTCCTATGGAGCTGCCAGGTTAGGAGGCGTGTGACTCCCGTGATCCAGATGAATAACTCTACTGCAGGAAAAAATAAATAGACAATTACCATACCGTTACTCAGAGAAGCGATAGAAGCTATTATGCCTCTGTGTTCTCACAGGAGTACTCCAAGTAAAGGGTTTCCAGGAATTAGATGTTATTGGTTTATTATCCACCCAGACGCTCTCATTCATGAGAATCTCTGCAATATGAGACCAGCATGCTAGTATTCTTAAAAACCCTTAACATAAAATAGCATAGTTCAGTGTTGGTCTGTGAGGCTCTCATATCGCTCTGCTCGCACACTGTATAACCCATGACCAGACTTGTTCATGATGACTAAAGATAAAGGCAATGTTTTTTCTACTTGGGCTTCCTTGCTGCCTAGTTTACCTTCCTGTTCAAACCAGAAAGGCTTTTCTAGGTTTGTCAGGCTACTCGGAAGTTGCTCGGTACTCTCAGCCACCAACCTACGTAGCTACTCTGAAACCTGAGGTCCGTAACACATGGAATGTTTTCCAATTTCCTTTGGCTGTCAGGAGCTATTCTCTCTTCAGTTCCCACCTCCCCTCTCATGTTCCTACCCATGACCTGAAAGATCTGTGGGATTATATTCTGTTGTAGGTAGGGGGAAAAAAAAAAAGGCCCACCAATGATTACCACATGCTAATCCACAGAACCTGTGAATGTTATGTTACGGGGCAAAACAGACATTAAAAATGTGATTAAGGTTATGGATCCCAAAAAAGGAAGATTAGGAAGATGTGAGCACTTAAAAGTAGAGAAATTTCTATGCCTGGATTCAGTCAGAAAGAGGTAAAGAAGACAAAAGAGGCAGAGGAGAGATGAAGCCAAAGGAGAAGTCAGATTCAAAACTTGAGAAGGGCTTGACCCACCATCGCTGGCTTTGAAGAGATCCTTTCGTCAGGAAGCCACGTTATAGAGAAAAAGGGCACTTGTGTCTGTAACACCTTCTGCTAATGCCTTAGAAAGTTCAAAAGTTCAGAATATTCCGTTGCACAGGGGCTATTTGAAGAGACTACGGATGTGATTCATAAAGACCTTCAGTCCTATCGGCAGAAGCCTAAATAGTTTAAGGTTATCTAAGAAAGATCTGTGTACAAGGTGAACCCCCATGACGCACATGAGGATATCATGACAGTGGAAACACTGCCAGCCAGAACTGAAAGAGGCTGTCAGACCCCCACCATTCTACCTGCAGGAAACAGGCCGACAAAACTACTCAGTTGCAAACTGTGCTACTTTTTTTGGAAAAGGAGGTGTGACTCTGAGAAAGGAAATAAGAGCCCAAGAGGATGTAGACAAGAACCCAGAGGATTTTCCCCAAAAAACCTTGAAATCTAGTGGAATCTGCGTGGCTGGATTCCAAAATCACTTGGCCCCAGTGACTCCTTTCATCTTTTCATTTTCTCCCTTCTGAACCAGAATGTCTATAACTATTATCCAATGCCTGTCCCATCATCATATGTTTGGAGCAAATACCTGATTTCTTTAGTTTCGCAGGCCTAAAGGAGAGGAGTTGTGCTTCACGAAGGATTATACCCAGAGATTCACTCATACCTGATTTAGATAAATTAGGTGATTAGATCTGGGATTTTGGAAGTGATGAAATTTTGATGCGATTTTGAATTTAAGTTGATACTGTAATGGGATGAGATCATTGGGGATCTTGGGATGAGATGCATGTATTTGGTTATGTGGGATGGATGTGACTCTTTCAGGGCCAGAAGATAAACTGTGGCAAGCAGAATAATGAGCTCCCAAAGATTTCCACACCTGAATTCCCAGAACAATGTTACTTTATATGGCAAGATATCAATGTGATTATGACTATGGATATTAAAATAGTGATATTATCCTGGAGTATTCAGCTGGGCCAAATATATTATTAAGCAAGGTGCTTAAAAGTAGGAGAGGAAAGTGGAAGAGTTAATCAGAGAGTTACAGCAGAAAAGAAGGCAGGGAAGTTGAGGCAAAAAGGAGAATGACATCAAAGAGATACATATGAGAAGGACTGACCTACCGTTGCTGGCTTTAAGGATGGAGAAAGAAGCCCACAAGCCAGGGAATGCAGGCAGCCTCTCGAAACAGAGAATAACCCTTAGCCAACCACCTGAATGAGCCTTGAAGTGGATTCTCCTTCAGAGCCCCTATCCTGGCCGAAACCTTGACTTCAGCCTTGTGGCACCCATAGCAAAGAAACCAGCGAAGCCTACCAGACCTCTGACCTATGCAACTGTAAAATAATAAATGCGTTGTTTTAAGCTGCTGAATTTATTATAATTTGCTGGTAACAATAGGCAACTAATACATATTCACTTATACATTTAGATTTAAATTCTTATAAGAATTTGATCCTCTCTGTTTTTCTAATAGATAGAAGTACTGCCTCCATACCTTCGTGTAACTTATAACCAAAAAAATCTTTTTAAATGACCTTGCCTTTCACAGAACTAATTTCAAATTTTTATTTTGTGCCTTGTGCTGAAGTCTAGAGTGGTCTCTATTATCTTGCAGCTGCTTTAAAAAAAATCAGTTTATAGATTCAACTTCTAAAGTGTGCCATTCCAAAATACGCCAAAGCCCAAGATTATAGTACTCTTATGAATTTCTCCCTTGAGTCATAGTGGTGAGTTTGAGTTTCAGAAAATCAAAGTGGTGGGCTGAAAGAGAGCTCTCTTAAATCAAGGGGCATGAATTCTAGTCCTAGCTCTGATACCAAGTGGCAAGGCAGCCTCTTGGACATCACTTTACCTCTCTGGATCTCATTTTCTTACTCTAGAATAAATGGGGTGGGAAATCAGGGAAGCCTCCGTAATGAAGTGTTGCTAGGTTGAAATCCTAAGGACTGACAGGCATGAATGAGGTAAGTGGGGTAGGGTGGATGCAGGAAGAGGAGCAGCCCAGAGGCTTAGCATGTTTTGTTCTATATGCCACGTGCTATATTACTCTCCTGATGAACTCAGTGACCAAAAAAAACCACACAAAACAAAACAAAAAACACCATCCAGTGTCCCCAACTGGTGGTCCATGAGGTCCGAAAGGTTGGCGACTGCTGAAAGGGTTATATGGAAAGAGCGAGGGCTTAGAGAATCTTGTGGAATAGAATTTAAGGCATGGACTTTATGGTGAAATCTCCTAATTTGAGTCCTGGCTCCACCACTTATTAGCTGAGTGTTTTCTCTAGATCCCTGTTTCCTCATCTGTAAAATGTATATCACGTGCAAGTATTGTTTAGGCCAGATCTTGGCACAGAATTCACATTATATAAATTAGCACACATTACAAATGTGCATCAATATTATTGCCCTGGACTGTCTTGTATCCCTCCTAAATCTGTATGTTGAAGCCCTACCCACAAGGTGATAAGTATTTAAAGATGGGGCCTTTGGGAGGTAATTGGGCCAGTAGGTCATGACTGTGGTACCCTCTTCATGGGATTAGTGGCCTTACAAGAAGAGACACCAGAGAGCTTGCTCTCTCTGTCCACCATGTGAGCACACAGTGAGAAGGCAGCCATCCGCAGCCAGTAAGAAAGCTCGCATCAGAACCTGGCCATGCTGTCACCATAATCTCAGACTTCCAGCCTGCAGAACTGTGAGAAAATAAATTTCTGTTGTTTAAGCCACCTCAGTCTATGGTGTTTTGTTTTTATGGCAGCCTGAAAATGCTAATAAAATTATTAAGGAAAAATTTTAGGTTTTGCTCTGTAACTGCTATTTTATTTAACTTTTGTATGAGAATATATCAATGTATTCTTTGACAATTTAAAATAAAGTCAAATCAAGGGGGGGAGAGATCTATAATTCATTTGTAGGGACACCTCCAATTATCTCCTAACCTTCAGAATTGGACCAACTGCAGGTTGAATGAGCCATCAATGAAAGACATCAATGGATAGTTTCATTATTAGTGACTCTCAATTTGTAAGATGTCTCATTGGTCCATTTGTCTACTTTAAAGTGATGCAATTAATAAGTATTCCAGTAGAAATATCCTTTAGAACAATATAAAAAATTCCAAGAGAACTCTACATCATGGCTTTTCTGATGACATTTAGAAATATGTATGTATGTATATACTAGTACATAAATATATGTATATTATATGTGTGTGTGTGTGTGTGTGTGTGTGTGTGTGTGTGTGTGTGTATGTATATATATTTAGAAACATGTATATACTAGAGTCTCGGTGCATGGATTCATGCACTGATGGGGTCCCTCGGCCTGGCCTGCATCCTCTTGCAATCCGGGACCCCTTGGGGGATGTCAGATATCCAGTTTTGGCCCAATCCCCGCAATCCCTATCCAGACAAGAGGGAGCCCAATCCCCGCAGGCCCGATCCAGACAGGAGGGAGCCTGATCCTGTGCATTGAGTGTCTGTCCCCTGGTGGTCAGTGTGTGTTATAGCGACCAGTCAACCGATCGTTCAGTCGTTTGGTCGCTTAGACTTTTATATATATAGATATATATAAAGTATTTTAGCAATTACTTTAAAGGATGACTTTGTGAAAAAAAGATGGAATCATAAAATTCACAAATTTCAGACCTTGGAAATCACTTGTGGAACTGCTAATATAATATTAGAGAAAATACTTAAAGAGAAATGACAAGTTGCCAAATTAAATATCTCTTTAAGAAATGGCAACCATATGCCTGTTCTTAAAATATAATTTAAAATATTACTGCTGTTTTGGAGCTTACAATTTAATGGGTCAGGCAGAGAGTAATTAATCAAACAAATTAGTGTATAATTACAAACAATAATTTTGATTTTATTTTGTCTATACCCTCTAAGCAATTTGTCCATAGCTTTTTAGTTATTGATACTAATTTTGCTTGCATACATCCCAACTCAATCTTTCCACCCACTCTATGTCCATAAAGAGGTACACAGAATGGAGAAGTTATTATATAAGGCGCAAAGCACCAGCATGAAAAATCAGTTGAGTCCCAGCTCTTCCACCAATCAAATGAACTTGCAGAGTTCTTTAGAATCTGCAAATTAGATAGATGTCCATATGTGCCATAGATGTCCTGGTGGGATCCTTCCCATTTTAAAATCAAATGACAAATATCTTTTCAATCCCAACATTATTTTAGATCCCAACAATTGGCTATATCATAACAAATAAATGCCTTGTCTTCCAGGAGGGAAAAGGCACTTGAAAGTGCAAAGAATTAATACAATAATAAGTAAGAAAAATTGTAAGAACAAAATAGGCGTGGCTTTAAGAAATTAGAATAAATAATATTGAGTTTAATCAATAATATACAGATTTAGTTGAGTGACCAGAAGGATGGCTGAGCTGTGTGATGTGGAAATCTTTTTCTCTGGAGATCCTTAGAAACGAAGCTGATTGTGGTGGGATGGCTTAAGGAAGAAGAAGGCTGAGATAACATATCAGGCCTGTTCCAGCCCTCTGAATATCATTTGAGTCATTTGCTTCATACCTAAAGTATTTTATTTGCCATAACTATGGGGTCTTTTTCATTATCCATAGTGATACTTTATTAATCAAACTCTATCTTTAAATGATAATTCACACTAAAGTCCCTAGAAGTTAAAAACATGTGTGAGGATTTATTAGAATTTGAAAACTCCACTCAGGAGGTCATTATGAGGACATTGCAGAGCATTTGCTTTGTTTATAAGGGACGCACTTTACGATTAGGGCTGATCAACACTGGCTGCAATGCTCCAAGGGCATTAAACAGTAATCTAATTATGAGAGTTTCACAGCACTCTTAGCAGAAAGGCATTCACCAAACTTCAATTATTTTTAGAAGATCTATCTTTGAATTTAATTTAAAATGTGATTAAGTTTCCTTTTTTGTTATCTAAGTTGAAGTAAAATCATTGTTTAAACTTATTCAAAGACAAAAAAAGACTGTTTCATGTAGCTTACATTTAACAATAAAATGTTGCATAGTTTTATTTCTATCTAATTATATTGTTCTCTAAACTCAACACAGGCTTTATATTGGACAGTCTTAAACCCAATAAGGTACAAACAATTTTATTTTTCTCAATCACCATTTTCAAATATGCTTTGTCAAATCTCCCTTTCCTGACTCCTGACAGCATGTCAGGCAGACCCCATAGCTTTCTGGTCAGTTTGAATATTTTAAAAATCCAGTCCAGTCTAGGCCAGTTTAAAATTTCAAATCATATATTCAGTTTAGTATTCATAGCCTCGCCTTCCAAAGCATTGGCCAGATGCAGCCTGAAGGACACGGAGGTGCAGCCTGAGGGACATGGGGCATAATCAAGCCGTGATCTGTTCTTTTACTCCTTCAAAGGGGTGAGAAACATGATATTGAGGAAATGGGGATAAGGACAAGACCATTATTGCTCATCAAAAATCCATATTGTTCCTCAACATTTTCCACCTTCATGCACCAAAGTGGGATAATATGACTATTTCTCACCAAAGGAACAAAAGGGAAAATGAGGTGGTTCTTCTGGTCTGGGCAGTTAAAGTCAAGGGTTTCATCTACATGCACACTCTCTCCCTTGTCTGTGTGGCTGAATCAAAGGACTCGACTCGAACAGGGCAGTGTTGAGCTGGATGTAGCCCAGGCCTCAGGGTTGCCACTGGGAGAGAAGCAGCCTTCCCAGCCTGTGTCAGACTGTGATGTAAAGGGATACACATGTCTGTTTTGCTCGGCCTCTGAGAGTTCAGCATTTATTTGTTATCATAGCATAACCTACCATGCATCTTAATTAATGCAAAAAACATACTGGGAGGTGAGGCAAAAAGAGTAGGCTACACAGGATGTGACCAAAGAAAGGATGGAGAACAATGAAGAAACTGGTCAGGTAAAGAAGAAAGGACATAATAGATGGATTCATTTTCATAAAAAGAAATGGAAGACTAAAATTAAAGACACAAGGAAATAAGTCTCAAAAGGAGTCTTTGCTCACAGACGAGAGCAACGGAAAGTAAAATGGGAGAAGAAACAAAGAAATTAGAGGAGAAATTATTAAAAGTTGTAGAAAACCTAGTAATAGCAAAATGGACCACCTTTTCCCATCTTCTGATAGAAGTGTAATCAAAGGAATTTCCAAATGACTGAGCTTGTATTAATCTTTTTCACATACTTGCATTAATTCAGGTTTATCCCCACAGACCACACTTAATGCCTACTTTTAATTTATGCTAAGCCGGATATCTTCTAAATCTTACATGTTTTTAATGCATTTCTAGGCAGAGTTACTCATGCTCCATGCACACAAGCAATATCATAAATTAAAATTGGCAATTGCTGAGGTATGTGAGACTTTACCAACCTGAACACAGAAGTACAACAGCATTATGCGCAGGTTTTACAGGAAGGCATTTTGTTTTAATTGAGCACCAAACAACAGAATAGGTATATTTCATTTTTTTAAATGATTGGGGAAGTGTAATTTACAGAAAAGTGTGTTCTGCTTTATATGAAAGAGACAGAAAGAAAGGAATGAAGGGAAAGAGGAGGGGAAAGAAAGGTGCCAGTTTTAAAATTTGGTAAGTTGTAAGCTACACCTCCCTCCTACTTCTGCTCTCTCCCACTGAATTCCTAAGCCAATCATGATCAGGTCATCAGATCATTGGGCAGGTAAATTTACCGTTCCCAACAAATGAGTCAATATATTTGAAAATATTAATTTATTTTACATGCGTCAGTATCACTCATTTTTAAAAAGTGATGATGGTTGAATCAATTGTCTCAGACTTTAACTTCTTTAAGAACCTTTTTTCAAGAGCACAGAATAATTATTATTTGGTTCCTCCATAAAATTGATAATCAAGCCCCTCTGTTTTTTCTTTCCAATGTCTCTTATATCTGCCCATTTCTTTTATTCACACTGCATCCAATTCTGTCTCAGCCCCTCATCACCTTACACCCAGATCCTCTAGCTCTTCAGGGTGCCCAGCCTTCCAGTCTATTCTGAACACCTCCTTCAAGCATCATTTCATCTTGCCATATCCAGACATGATGAAAACTATAACACTTTCAATGCTTCTCCATTGTGTATAACTGAGGGTTATTTACCGGGCATTCACAGATGGGCTTCAAGGGGATTTTTGAAGAGAGTGAAATTCTGTGCAAATTTTGTATGTTGTAGAAAATTATTTTGCTGGTAGAAATATCCAGGGTTTGTTTTATCCTCCCTGAGGCCCTAAAATGGTTGAGAATCCCCAATCTATAGGGCAAAAATCCAAACTCAGTGATCAACGTTCAAGAAGTGAGATGAAGCCTGCTTTTCACTAGTATCCCCTAAGTAGGAGCTTCTGTCAGATTAGTTCTTCTTGCCATATTCATTCATGTATTCATGTATTTAATAAACATCCATTGAACACTTATATGTTTCAGACATGATTATAAGCATTGAGGACACATGGGTGAAAGAATAGTTCCTTCCCTAAATAATTTCCAAGCTCTTATCAGAACTGCCTTCTCTGGCAGGTAGGGAATGGGGTATCTGGCCAGGCTTAGTATTTTGGAAATTGGAATAAGACATGGGAGTGGGGTAAGAGAAATGGCTGGTAGAGGTCAGGAACAAAAGGAGAATGGAAGCGATATCAAAGGCACTCTCTAGCCCTAGCTGGTTTGGCTTAGTGCATAGAGTGCCGGCCCTTGGGCTGAAGGGTCCCAGGTTCAATTCCAATCAAGGGCATGTACGTTGGTTGCAGGTTCTCCGGCTCTGATTGGGGTGTCTGCAGGAGGCAACCAGTCAATGTGCTCTCTCACATCAATGTTTCTCTCTGTCGCTCCCTCTCCCTTCCACTCTCTCTAAAAAAATCAATGGAAAAATATCCTCGGGTGAGGATTAATAAAACAAAAACAAAAAGGCAAAAAAGGCATCTTCTAACACAGTGGTCGGCAAACTGCGGCTTGAGAGCCACATGCGGCTCTTTGGTCCCTTGAGTGTGGCTCTTCCACAAAATACCACGTGCGGGCGCGCACGTACAGTGCAATTGAAACTTCGTGGCCCATGCGCAGAAGTCGGTTTTCAGCTCTCAAAAGAAATTTCAACATTGTACTGTTGATATTTGGCTCTGTTGAGTAATGAGTTTGCCAACCACTGCTCTAACTCATAAAGTCCAAAGGGGAGCGGTGGACAGAGAAGTGAAAATCAAGCAGTAATGGAATCCAAAACTCAGCCAAGCCAAATGGAGCAAATGAACTCAAGAGGATACACAGGAGAAGGGTGAAGCCAGGGGAGAGTCAGGAGGACCCACACATATAGGCAGCCTCCTCTGTGCCGGGGGAGAGCGCTGCTGGTGCGATGAGAAACAACAAAATAGGCACTAAAGTGTGCTGAGTGAGTCCTGGAATGCTTTACAGCGGTGGTCACACAAGCAGACCATTCAGAGAGGAGCAGGGTTTTGTCAGATGGACAGAGGAGAAGGTACGACATTTCATAAAAGGGAACATTAAATACAAAGGCCCAGAGAGACTTGACACAGCATATTTTGTGGAATAAAAAGATGGTTTAGTACAAATAGAGGCTCTGAGCAAATTATTTAGAGATGATGATGGATAACCCTCTCTAAGTACATAGATACTTGACATTTAAAAGAAAATTAGGTTTGTAATGCAGAAGGTCAGAGCAAAAATAACTAGACCAAGCCCCTTTATTTTATAGACCATAAAACTCAGGTTGGGGGAGGATATTTGTCTCACTCAAGTTAATGAATGGTAAAGGGAACACTACTTTTCTTGTCTGCTGGTCTATGCTTTATTTCATGTTGCTCCTCTGCCACACAGCCAGCTCTGTGACCTCATGACCTGATCCAAACCATTTGACCTCATACCATAATGGGATATTTGGGACGGGGGTGGGTGGACATCCATAACTACAAAGTCAGAGGGTAAGTGGGAAAATTGTCACCTTTCACTGTAGTAGTTTATAATACTGAGCAGCTTTGGAAATTCTAATAAGAAAAAAAGTAGAGTAGACATGAAAAGGGTGAGCTAATCCTATCATTTCTGCCCATACCTGAATTAGGACATAACACTGGGCCTAGTGCCTAGTCAGTCGTGTCCTGGTAAAGGTCCAACACCCAGTTTTCACAACAGATTGTGGGAGGTTCACTTGTTGGGCTTTTCAATTTCTGTGGTGTAAATATTCCCTTCATGACCTATTTCAAGTTACCAATGTGATATTATTGAGACGCTAACATTTGGCTCTCGGTCTCAGTACAAGCTGGTTCGAACACACCACTTCTATTAGTCCTCAATAAGCACCTGATGAATGCATCAACAACCAGCCAACCACCACCTATGGGGCCTTCAACCTCCTTCTGGCCTTAGTCAATGGTTGAGCCAGGGCTGCCCATTTATGGAAGACAAAATGAAATCATATCTTCCTCACAAGTGCTCCACTTCATTAAATATATATATATATATATATATATATATATATATATATATATATATATATATATATATATGAAAAGACTAAACTATTGTGCCTTCCTAGCACAGCACTAGCCTGCTCCTCCCTACCTTGGCTCACTAGCTTGAACTTGACCTCGGTCCTAACAGTGATGTTGCTCATTACACTTCCAGGAAAAAGGTGTGACAAAAGCATTGCCCAGAACCAACAGAGAGATTTCTTTTGGAGTACTCAAACTGTCCAGCCTTGCTTCTGAAATTATGTTGAGATCAGGCCGATGGAAGTTCAACAGCAGTAACACAGAAATCGATGTCAAGTATAACACCTAGAGACAATACTGAGTAATAAGAGGAACCTATGTGGAAGCAACTGATAGAAAGACAGAGACTCATTCACTATTAATATCACTACTGGTATTGTACCCTTCATGTGGTTAAATGTGAATAATAGGCTCTGGATAAAGTGCTACAGTCTGGTATCTCTCTTAGGACCAGAACCATTATTTCCCCAGCCATGACAAAGTGGGTATTTGAATGGCCTTTAAAAGAAGGCATTCTGGAAAAAATAAATAAAAATAAAATTAAAAAAAGAAGGCATTCTGGGGCTAAAGAATCGTGCTGGTAGCTTCCTTTACAGGCCTTAACCACCTAATCCAAGCATGTCAAACTCCCGGCCCGTGGGCTGCATGCAACCCACAATGAATATTTTTGTGGCCCAGCCAATATAACGGTATGTAAGAAATGTTTTAATAAAAATTTCATAACTTAATTTTTACAATATCCTGTTATACATAATTATTAATAACAAACTACAACGTTCGCTAATGAGTGATTACTATAATTTTGTTGCATTCATTTCCTTTACGTGCCTTACGTACAGGCACACCATTTCTCTCCACTAATACCAGCAGCGAGTATTTTTATTAGCAGCCGATTGCCACATCATTAGTCTTGTACTGACTTGTTTGGTGTGCACAACAGGAAATATTTTGCTTTCGGAGAACAAGAAAAATAGGTTTATTTGCGTTATGCTTATTAATTTGTGCAGTTATTCAGTGTCTGGTAAGTTAATGTTCAAGAAAAAATATTAATTTTTATTAAGGTGTTCTATTATTTTATGTTAACGATTACTCATTATTTCAGCCCTTTGTGTTCAGCATGTCTCTATCGAAATAAACCTGCGTTTCTATGAAAATTAAAGCTTTTGTTTTTTTTGCGGCCCACATAAAGTTAAACCTTGTTTATTTGTCCTGTGTTAGCCTTTGAGTTTGACACGCTTGACCTAATCAGCTTAGCCAGCACAATCAGTGGGAGGCTTTCCGGCTCTCCCGGCTCTCCCGGCTCTCCTTCCAGCTTCTTTGCATTTCTCATCTTCTAAATTGACTTTAATTCAACCAGGTCACCCTAGCAGCTCTCTGCTGCCCCCTTCTGTCAAGTGATGGTAATGACTAGCGGCCCCATCCTTTGGACAGGAATCCAAAGTCATCAGGAGTCTTCTCTTGCTCAAAATCCTTTATGCTCTGTTCTTTCCCTTCCGGCTTGTGCGTGTTTCTATGAACTGCTTTGTACTCTGGTCTGGCTTCAGAGGCAGCTATCTCTTCTGGATTCTCCCATAACTTCTCTGTTGACACTTGAGTCCTTTCCTGAATTTCCTCTTCTTTCTTATTAATAATGGACATCTTCAAATAGACAATCTGCTTATTTTCCCATAAGGACAGCTGCTTGTTTTCCCACATATAGGGTGTCCCCAAAAATGTATATAATATATACTCAATTTTGAAAATGACATGTATTTTATTAAATACTGCCTTTATAATTATTCAAAGTGTGTGTATACATTTTTGGGACACCCTATATTCATTCCTAAGGGAAATTTTTCAAACAGCTTCAATGAAAGTTATAGGTGTCCATTATAAGACCTAACATTTCTTTTCTTTTCTTTTTTTTTGCCTACACTTCTACATTATTCACTGTTTTCCATTTCATAGTCCTAATTTATACAGATTTCTGGGCTGGAGTTAATAGTTTAACTGGCTGTCTGGCCCTGGCATTCAAATGACCAGAGCATAAGATCCAGGCCTCTAAGTGGCAAATTGTATAATCTTTCTGGGAAAAAAATTAAAACATTATTCCCATGTGTATGTCCAGCAAATGTCTGCTGGAAATTCATCAAAACTGAAAAAATAATGGTTAGTCACACCCCCAAAGTAGGCAAGTATATAGATAGACAAACCAAGCCGAAATGGAAAGTAGGAGTATTATCTCTGCGTGGGTGCGGGCAAAGGGTTTGTCTATGGCAGTTGGCATCCTAGTTCATGTAGCCATGGGTCAGGGTGTGTCAACAAGAAAAGATGGTCTTACATCCCAGAATGCTGCTGTGCCCAGAAATATTGTGGCCTGACTGGTGGCTTAAGTTCCCTTCCAGTCCTAAAACTCGAGCAGTCCATAATTTCAGGGTTGTGAAAAATATGTTACAATAGAACATGGCAGCACTTAAGGCATTTAGGCACAAAGAGAATGCACTCGCTGTATGGTTTTCACCAGTCCCTGTACTCCTGCCCCTGTGCAACCCTATTAAGAATGAACAACTTTATAATTTACGAACACATGCACATGCTGATTATTCTATTTCCTAAAGAGATGGAAAGATTCACAGTCTGCCAGTGTCAGTTCCAAACGGGATTGAGAATTAAGTTCTAAGCTTATTCTCTCTAAATTCATCCATAATAATAAGATTTGGGTTCATTTGAATATAAATGCTACAGCTGAGTATCTGGAAGGAGGATTTATTAAAATCTCTACCCAAGTTATTACTGGATATGTTGCCCACATGTCTGACATGTCTTTTCTAAAAGTAAATTAACATTTATTCAGAAGTGAGCTAAAATGAGTCCACAGTGTAAACAATATCTATTTTAAATAATTGTACTTTATTTTACTTTTTAAACTAACCATGAGCATTTTCCACATTTAATAAAGAAGTATTTTTCTGTCATTGAATACAATTAGCTGATCCAAGCAAATGTTATAAAAGTTGATCACTCAGAAGATAACTTATTATGAGAATTTAATATACATATTATAAGACAGCTTTAAAATAGCTTCCTTATAATGTTACCAGTAGATAAAGCCATTACCATCAGTGCATTATATACATTCTAATTAATGAGACATCCTATTCTTTTTTTGTTTAAAATTCATTTTAAATATTTTTCTAAGGGGATTTTTTAAAAATATGTTTTATTGATTTTTAGAGAGAGAGGAAGGGAGAGGAATAGAGAGGTAGAAACATCCATGAAAGAGAAACATCATCGATGGGCTGCCTCCTGCATGCCCCCTATTGGGGATCCAGCCCACAACCCAGGCATGTGCCCTGACCAGAAATCTAACTGGTTACCTCTTGGTTCATGGGTCAGCACTCAACCACTGAGCCACACCAGCCAGGCAGAGACATCCTACTCTTGATTTTTAACATAAAAAACATAATTTTATCCATCATATAAATCAATCATGATGTAGAGACATATCACTATGCACATGTGTGCAAATATATTCAATCAATTAAAGCTTCATTTAAAACAATATAGCTGACATTTAATATGTGTACATATCAGAATTTAAGATTGAAGATAGATAATATTATTAACAACAATTAGCAAATTTTTCAATTATTTTATGTTTACAGTACAAACAGAAATGTTTTTGTGAAATCCAGTCTGCATCAATAATAAGTGATTAGAAACTAGTGATTAATTAGTATGTCTTAAATTCCCAGGTTTTGTATTTCAGGCAGTCAACATCAAAAAAAGATAAAAGACAGATAAAGTCATAAAAATTTTATGTAAACACATAGTTCCGTGCTTTGAATTAAAGAGCAACCATAAAGATTCGTGATTAATTTGTTGCTGGTCCTTAACATTTGTTGGACATCTACCAACATTTGTACATTTAAGCTTGTAGAAAGCTTGTATTTCTTCAATATTGCCACTAGATGGCAGAGACTTGGAAACCCAGTCTTGGACTAAAAATACATGTTAAAACATAAAATACAAAATCCTTTTTTTAAATTTCTTTATTGATTAAGTTATTACATATGTGTCCTTATCCCCCCATTACCCCCCATACCCTCCACTCATGCCCTCACCCCCCTGTTGTCTGTGTCCATTGGTTATGCCTATATGCATGCATACAAGTCCTTTGGTTGATCTCTCCCCCTTACCCCCACCCTTCCCCTACCTTCCCTCTGAGGTTTGATGGTCTGATCCATGTTTCTCTGTCTCTGGATCTGTTTTTGTTCATCAGTTTATGTTGTTCAAAATCCTATAAAAATGGTAGGCACAGCCCTGACCAGTGTTGCTCAATGGTTAGAGTGTTGGTCCTCACATCAAAGAGTTACAGGTTTGATTCCTGGTCAACAGTATGTACCTAGGTTGCAGGTTAGATACCTGGCCAGTAACCAATCAATGTATCTCTCTCTAATTGATGTTTCTCCCCCCCCCCATCTCTCTCTCCTCCCACCCTCTGCCCCTTCCTTCCACTCTCTCTAAAAATCAATTGAAAAGGTATCCTCCAGTGAGGATTAACAAAAACAAGCAAACAAAAATAACATGGTAGGCACAAAGAAAAAAAAAAGTTTATACTACTTTGGGTCAAAGCAGAAAAGAAGAATTAATGAGTCTTTACTTATACCAGATTTAGGTTTCCTGTATGAAAATTTAAGCCACTGGACTTTTATAATTTGGCACACATGAGAGTAGGAAAGAAATTTGGTGAGAGGCAAAAATGTATTTCCTGATATTTGTCTAATTTTCACTATGATAACTATTACAATGAAAAAACAATAAGAGAGAACTATAGGGTTTAAAACCCATGGTTCTCCCCTCTATCTACTTTGGGATAACTCAGATAAATATATGTATGCAACTATTAGAAACATAGACTTAAAGATTAATAAATTAGTTTAATTTTAAGTGAAACCAGCTGGTGGCATATTCAGTAATTTAAATGCCTTTAAATATAGCTCCTTATTTATAAATCCCAACGGTAATTTTCACTCCAAACAACATTTTTAACAGCTTTATTGAGATAAAATTCACATACTCTACAATTTAACCATTGAAAGTGTACATACAATTCAATATTTTCCAGAATAGTCACAAATTTATACAACCATCACCACAATCTAATTTTAGAACAATTTGTCTCCTTTAAAATAAACCTTGTACCCATTGACTATCAACACCCATCTGCTTTAATCAGTCCCTTCAGCAAGCACCAATCTACTTTGTGTTTCTATAGATTTGCCTATTCAGGATATTTCATGTAAATGGAATCACACAATATGTGGTCTTGTGACTGGCTTCACACACTTAGCATAATATTTTCAAGGTTCATTCACATTGAAGCATGTATCCAAACTTCATTCCTTTTTTAAAAAAAATTAAACTTTTTATTTAAGGTAATTGTAGATTTTCATGCAGTTAAAGAAATAACTCAAAAGGACCTCATGTACCCCTATACCCAGTTTCCCCAATGGTAACTTTATTCCATTTTATAGCTGAAAATATATGTTTTGTATACCATATTGGCATTATTAGATATTATTAATATAAACCACATTTTTATCTCTCTCCATCAATTTATGGACTTGTTTACACCTTTTGGCTATTATGAATAATGCTACTTGGCATACTTGAAATAATGAACATTGGCATACAAGTATTTGTTTGAATCTCTATTTTCAAATTTTGGGATATATACCTAGCAATGTAATTACAAGTCATATAATTCTTTGTTTAACATCCTTAAGAACTGTCAAACCATTTTTCCACAGTGGTTGCACCGTTTTTCATTCCCACTAACAATACACAAGTGTCCCAAGTGCTATTTTCTGGAGGTTGTACAGTTTTTGTGTTTTTTAAATAGCATCCTAGAGTTATAGTGTGAAGTGGTATTTCATTGTGGCTTTCATTTGCACTTCCCTAATGCCTAATGATGTTAAACATTTTTCATGTAGTTACTGGCCATTTGTATGTTTTGTTTGGGGAAATGTCTATTTGAATTCTTTGCCCATTGTAATCGGGTTGTCTTATTATTATTGAGTTCCATGAAGTCTTTATACATTTTTTTCTATTTAAGTTCCTTTTCTGATATATAATTTACAAATATTTTTCCCATATTGAAGGTTGTCTTTTCACTTTCTCAATGGCATTCTTTGTAGCACAAAAGGGTCTGTGTGTTTTTTTTAATGTAACTTAATTTTCTACGTTTTCTTTTGTCACTTTTGCTTTTTGGATTATATCTAAAAAGCCATTGTCTAATCTAAAGTCATAAAGATTTACTCCTATGTTTTCTTCTCAGAATTTGACAGTTGTAGTTCTTACATTAGGTCAATGATCCATCTTGAATGAATTTTTATGTGTGAAGTAGGAGTCCAATGTCATTCTTTTGCATGTAGATATCCAGTTGTCCCAGCACCATTTGTTCAAAAGACTATTATTGCCCAATTGTTGAATTGTCTTGATCCAGGTAACATATTATCCTATCTAATAAAAGAGTGATATGCAAATTAACCATCACTCTGCTACACCCACAAGCCACGCCCACCAGCCAATCAGGAGCAAGTATACAAATTAACCCAACCAAGATGGCTGTGGCCACAGAGTAAACAGGAGGCTTGGGTATCCCGGGCAATGGAGGAAGCCAAGCTTTCCACACACCCTGGCGGGCCCTGGTCTCCACTCAAGGCTACAAAGTTTCAATTATAGAACACAAATAAATCCCAACAAAAATGGCTGCGGCCACAGAGCAAGTAGGAGTCTTGGCTCCACTCAAGGCTATAAAGTTTCAATTATAGAAGATAAATAAATCCCAGATACCAGGGCCTCTGCTTGGGTCGCCGGGTGGTGTGGCCGGCCTGCAAAGTACCACAGGACCCTCGCCCAGGCCGCCCCATGCCCCAAGGGAACCTCCACCCTGATCCAGGACATCCTTCAGGGCAAACCAGCTGGCCCCCAACCCCACCCGTGCACCAGGCCTCTATCCTATCTAATAAAATATGCAAATTGACCATCACTCCAACACACAAGATGGCTGCCCCCATGTGGACTCAAGATGGCTGCCACAAGATGGCCAGCAGGGGAGGGCAGTTGGGAGGGACCAGGCCTGCAAGGGAGGGAAGTTGTGGGCGATCAAGCCTGCAGGGGAGGGCAGTTGGGGGGGGACCAGGCTGGCAGAGGAAGGAAGTTGGGGGCGACTGAACCTACAGGGAAGGGCAGTTGAGGAGGGCCCAGGCCTGCAGGGGAGAGCAGTTGGGGGGGACCAGGCTTGCAGGGGAGGGCAGTTGGGGAGACCAGGCCTGCAGGGGAGGGCAGTTAGGGGTGACCAGGCCTTCAGGGGAGGGCAGTTAGGGGAAAACAGGCTGGCCGGGGAGCAGTTAGGCATCAATCAGGCTGGCAGGGGAGTGGTTAGAGGGTGATCAGGCTGGCAGACAAAAGTGGTTAGGGGCAATCAGGAAGACAGGCAGGCGAGCGGTTGGGAGCCAGCAGTCCTGGATTGTGAGAGGGCAGTCAGACATCCCTTGAGGGGTCCCAGATTGGAGAGGGTGCAGACTGGGCTGAGGGACACCCCCCCCACCCCCGTGCATGAATTTTGTGCACCGGGCCTCTAGTATTTTATATAATTTAAATATGTTTTAAAGTAAAATCAAGAAGTATTGCTCCAGGTGCTTTATTGAAACTCAAACAGACAAAGATTATTCATTTATATATTACAAATGAATTTGTGATTTCAATATAGCACTTGAAGCCTAGCTTGAATAGACACTCAAAATTTTTTGATAAATTAATGAATAAACAAACAAATCTACTTGATTATTTTTGTTTTCAAAAACCAGTTTATGTAGCTCTACCTTCATTTTCTCTTTGTATGTTTTACTTATGAATTATAAAACTTGTAAATTTTATAAGACATGACACTATAAAGTATACTAAATTCTTATTTATATCTATTTATTTTGCCTCTTGATAAAAAGTATTACTATTAAGAAACTTACTTAGAAGACTACCTATATTGAAATAGCATCTGACCAAATGATCAAGTTTGCATGAAATTAATTTTATTTCTCATGAGTGCTGTTTCTCAAACTTAACCCCAATCTGCCAATAACAACTGCAGATGACACACAAAATGCCTCATAAACTCATTTAATAAAAGTGACGTACAATGTAATGAGAGCAATTGCCACCCACACTGAGCCTTGTACCAGGCATTTTACATCTGATAAACCACTGGCCTAAGGTGGCAAAATTAGTAAGCTAATAACCTTGCCCAGATTCAAACCCAGATCTGTCTGTCTCTAAGAACAATTTTCTGGCTTCTTTATTGTGTCCTCTAGAGAGAGTAGTCATTTATGAAATTTTCCAATGAACACTTAATACTTGTATCTATAGACATACAGATAGAATTTAGATTTGTAATTATAACATGAAGGAGGCCCAGGGACAAATAAGACTGCCTATTTCAAAATGTGTGCCCCACCTAATATTTTAATACAGATAAGAGACATAGCAGAATGTGAAACATGACAGTATTCATTTGTTCTTCCTTTTATTCACTCATTCAGCAAATACTTGGATAGTGATGACTGTTTACTAGACTTTATCCTAGACACTGAAATACATCAATAAACAATACAAAATTCTTATACTCATGGAACCTACCTGCCTTGTAGTGGATAGATACAGATAAGAAATACAGATACCTAAAAATAAAATCAACTCTTTTTTGAAGGTGAAAAAAGCTATGAAGAAAATTCAAAAGGATGATGAAATAAAGAGTCATGAGGGGGAAAGGCTACTTTGGCTCAGAGAGTCAGAAAAGGTCTGTATGTGAAGGTGACATTTGCACTTAATGCCAAAAAGATAAGAAGGAGCAAACTGTGTCAAGATCTGGGGAAAGAGAGTTCCAGGCAAAGGGAACAAACAAAGCAAGTGAAAACATGCAGAAATGAGAATAAGCTTAGCTGTTGGAGGAAGAGGTAGACAGCTATAAGGGGTGGAACATAGTAGATGGGGGAGAGTGATAGGAGATGAAGTCTGGGAAGTAGGCTGAGGTGAGATGATAGAGGCTCTTGTCAAACATGATAAAAAGTTTGGGTGTTAGTTTAATTTTAGTGAGCAGACATTAGATGGTTTTAAGCAAAGAAATAACAATGGCCAGGGGGTATAGTCAGATTCAGGATACATTTTAGAAGAGAATCAGAAGTTCTTGCTGAAGTACCAGATAGTACAGGTAACAGAAAAGTTAACTTCATGAAATAAAATCTTAAATTGTATTTTACTTGTATTTTTACAAAACAGAAAATGTGTATTTCCTAACAGGATTGAAATGAAAAGAAAAGAAACTGTTTTTCTCTTTCCTCCTGTGGTGAATTTTACCATCACCAAATTGTGTATTCCAACAATTTTAATCACACCATGCCTTTGCTGGCAACGATACATACTTTATTGTAACAATGTACTATGTAAAAAAAAAAAAAAAAAAAAAAAGAATCAACAAAGGGCTTTTCATTTAAATAGTGTGATTGCTCCTAGTGGCAGCCCTGTCTGCCCCATCCACAGCCTCTGTCTCTGAAAACTACCTTTTCTTATAACCCACCCAAGGATATCCTTGTTTGTAGTATGTAACTTCATTCCTCACCCCAAGGCACACGTGATTGGACCAGGACTGCCCATGGCTGGCTAATTTATCGGCTGACCATAAGACTGATAGAACAGAAACAAAGCAAGCCCACTTGTGTTCGTTTCTGGAACTGAGCCACAGCAAATTTATACCACAGCAACACCAAGCGGAATACACGCTATAGTTATAGGGAACAGAAACTACAAGTAGTGGGCCACAGTTGGGGAAAGCGGAGGCGAGGACAGTATGAAGACAGGAGAAAATTGCAGACCAAAAAGTAGAAGCAAGGGACTGTACAGACTCAGAATTTAAGAATCGAATGATTTGGGTTGGAATCTTGCAACAAGAATTCCTGGCTCAGAATCTCCTACTCCATGTAAAATATGATGCTATGTACAAATACTGGGACTTAACTTTTATGAGGAACAAATCTACTGTAAGTCCTGGCTGTTGGGTGGCCACAGTTGGATATTGTTGACTAACTGAGCTACCTTTTCCATTTCAATGAAACAATGATCCTGTCTCAGAGTATGAGTCTTTCTAGATAGATTCAGACTGCCAAGGTCATAAAACCCTCTGTGACTCCAGAAAAGGGAAGATGTTTAAAAATTACAACTCCTTTTTCCAAAAAGCCCCTAACTGATATTCCATGCCACTCAAAAACCTCTATCACGTCCAGCAAACTAAGAGTGAAAGACTGCAAAAAAAGAAGTTTTTTTCCTGGCCAATTTTATTTGATCCAGCCCTAATTTGCTAGCTGAGATTAAAATATGTTTGGTGATAAGATACGGTATATGAATGTTACAAGTGTGTTATCACATTGTGCTATATCATGGGGCCGAAAGAAAATGAAAAGGGCTATTGCTAGAAATGTGTGGGAACCTGATAAGGACAAGGAAGTCTGGAATGTGACAAAGTCCACAGATAAATTTAATCAAGTGTAGCAAAACCTTGAATAATAAATATTGTGGGCAGCAAAAAATCTAAAATAGAAACAAGGACAATAAGATACATTTTTAACTGCATATTTCCACACATACTACATTCCTAAGTATGTGTGTCCTCTACATATATGTATATCATCCCATACAGAAGGGGCTGTAAAACAACACCTCAGCTGATAATAGCAGTGATTGCCTCTGGAGAAGGCACCAGGGAGCAGGAGTGGTCACAGGGCACCTGGACTTCAGCTATAGTATTTGAATTTATTGTCTTTACAACAAGAGTATAGTTGTGAATTCATAATTAAACATATTTTAAAATTATTTAAGGAAAATATGAAGAAAGGCTTGAAAAAGAAAAAAAAAACAACTACTTCTTAAGCAACTGTGCTAATGTGAAAATAGTTGTAAAAGAGAGGGGTATAATGTTGCCCAGTTTGTCAACCCGGGAATCTATGGAAACCATGGCTAAAGGCCTACAAATTCATGCTACCAAATTCTGACACAAATTTTCTGCAAGTCACTACAAGTCAGTTGTTTCACTGACGTGGGAAGGGATAAGATCTAAGTACTGCTAAATGAAAAAGCTGCATCCCAGATTCCATTGGAGTTTTAGTTCTCAGCAAAAAAAAAAATGTTTTGAGCAATTTCTCACCTGACCTTGATAAAATCTGAAAAGAGGTCTCTCTCAGAGATTAGCTGAAGAGTTAGGACTAATGATGCAGCCTCACTTCAAACCCTTAAAGCCAGAGGTACCTGTACTGAGTAAGCAGAGGACGAACAGGACATGATGGATGACTAGTGATCTAAGAACTGCTGTTAAGAGCACAGCCTAAAGTTCAAATATCAAGTAATTATTCATTTTTTAATTTCTTAATCACCCCTTTCAAATCACTTTAAGTTATTTCTAACATGTTATGTCTAACATCCAACTAAATTTCCCCCCAATCATCTATCATATTACTAGTCACAATTGCAAAAATTATTTTTTAAAAAGAAAAAAAGGTGAGAAATTTACTTACTTGTGTGCCAGATATCTCAAAGCTTTCCAAAAGCTTTTCTATCTAATCTAAAAATGTTCTGGAAGCACAAGATAAAGTCGTGTTTATTTCCAAACACCTTACAGACGTCCTACCTACCTCACTGAAGATGTTCAGAAGGAAAATCTGAGAGATCATGATTTTCACATGACTATAAAGGTTACTCTGGGGGAAAAAACAACCACATGAAATGTTAGAGAAATCTTCAGAATGTCTAGGAGAAGGAATATAAAAGGAAATTTCCCTTGGAATTCTTTTTTTCTGTTCTTAAGGAGGAAGACACAAATAAATAATTGAAGACATTTAATAAAGCACCCTTTTTTCCAAAGTGCTTTTGTGTACACCACTGAATCACTGTTAATAGGGTGATGGACTTCCAATTGATTTTCCATGAATAACTACAGCTTTGCAAACATCAACGCATTCTTTTAGACCAGTGGTTCTCAACCTTTCTAATGCCACGACCCTTTAATACCATTCCTTATGTTGTGATGACCCCCAACCATAAAATTATTTTCGTTGCTACTTCATAACTGTAATTTTGCTACTTACTGTTAATGAATCATAATGTAAATATCTTTGTTTTCCGATGGTCTTAGGCTCTACAGCAGCGGTTCTCCTAAGACCACCAGAAAACACAGAAATTTACATTACGATTCATTAACAGTAGCAAAATTACAGTTATGAAGTAGCAATGAAAATAATTTTATGGTTGAGGGTCACCACAACATGAGGAACGGTATTAAAGGGTCGCAGCATTAGAAAGGTTGAGAACCACTGTTTTAGACAGTTCCCCATAGGTCCAAAAACATATATTTGCGCAATGGCTGGAGACAGCCTAGGAGTGTGGCGGCAGACCACAACACAAGTTGGCTAATTGGACTACGTAAGAATTGAACCCATGACCCAGGCATCTAGACTATAATCAGAAGAGTTAATAATCAAAGAGTAACTGCTCAGATAAAAGCAGTTTGTAAGAATAATGATGAGATGAACAGTATTTCAGAAAATAAAAGTATATTATTGAATAAACTATAGTATAAAATAAATTCCTGCTTTCACATCATGTCCAAAATACATTTTTGTTGTTGTTTTCAAACCTCAGATAGCTTTTAATGAAATAATTTTGAATGTATTTTTAAACATAAAATTTTGTTTATGTGTATTTTAAAAGTCTATTCTTTCAAAAAGTGATCTGCATTAAAATCAGCTTAGAAGACACTAGGAGTTGAGAATTAGTTGCTATAGGAACTGTAATAATAAGCTACTGATGAGAAAACATTGGGTAAGCTAAGATCAGAGCAAGTTAGTAGTGAATAAACTAGTAATCTGGTAAATTAATAAATTTTCTGCTGATACAGAAAAATAAAAGAACCATAAGGTTCAACAAACTACCAACAATATTCGGCTGAATGAACAATGTCTATCAGTAGATCCTTGCTGAATGCCAAGAGCCAGAAAAACCAAGACTAGGAAACTGGATGGTTAATTTTATGTACTAACTTGGCTAGGCCATGGCACCCAGATATTGGTCAAGTGCCAGTCTGGATATTCCTGTGAAAGTATTTTTTAGAAGCTATTAACATTTAAACCAGTAGACTTAGAGTAAAGCAGATTATCCTCCATAATGTGGATAGGCCTTGTGCAATCAGCTGAAGGCCTTTAAGAGAAAACAGACTGAGGTTCCCCCGAGAAAGAGGTATTTCTGTCTGCAGTGTGCCTTTGGACTCAAGCTGCAACATCAACTCTTGCCTGGGTCTCCCACCTGCTGCCTGACCTTTCAGATTTGGAGTTGTCAGGCCCCACAATCACATGAGCAAATTCCTTCAAATCTGTATCTTGATAGATAGATGAGATAGATAGATAGATAGGTAGGTAGGTAGGTAGATAGATAGATAGATAGATAGATAGATAGATAGATAGATAGATAGATGGATGGATGGATGGATGGATAGATAGATAGATAGATAGATAGATAGATAGATAGATAGATAGATAGATAGATAGATAGATCTTTTTGTACACATACACATCCTATTGGTTCTGTTTCTCTGAAAAACCCTAATACAGGAGTCAAAGAGAAACACTTTCTCCTTTAAAAAAAACAAAAAAAGAGATAAATAGAAATACTTGTCCTATTATTGCTTTTACAAACCTGTACCTTCATGGAAAGAGTGAAAGCAAAGACTCCGGATTCACTGATTCAGCAGATGTTAGGAGCACCTGCTACATGGCAGACCCTGCACTGTCCCAGTTCTCGGGGGGAATGTAGCAGAGAACAAGAGACAAAACCTCAGACCTTGTGTCATGGTTTTCTTCCTGTCGGGGCATATGCATGGGTTGCAAGCTCTATTCCCAGTCGGGGGCATGCAGGAGGCAGCCAATCAATGATTCTCTCTCATCATGGATGTTTCTCTCTCTCTCTCTCCCCCACTCCCTTCCTCCCTGAAATCAATAAAAATATATATTTTTTAAAAAACCCTCAGACCTCATGGAGTTTATCATCTAGTAGCCAGACACAGATAATAGATAAATAAATACACAGTGGACTAAATGGTGTAAGTGCTATGAAGAAAAATAAAGCCAAAACGGGAGATAAATAAAGAAAGTTGCTTTTTAAATTTAGTGAGAGGGAAGGCCAAGAGAATATCAAGGGAAAAGAATACCAGGCCAAGGAAACAGCAAGTGCAAAGGTCCAAGGTAAGGGTGTGCCAGTGTGTTCATAGAATATCAAGGAGGCCAGTGTGGCTGGAGCAGAGTCATCCAGGGAGAGAATGAAAGGAGACAAAACCCTTCTCTGAGTGAAGTGGAAAGCCATTAGACGGTTTTGAGCAAAGGAATAACGTAAGCTGACATGATTTTGAACAATTACCACCATGCCTCATTTCATTGTGCTTCAATTTGCAGATATTGTATTTTTTACAAATTGAAGGTTTGTGGGAACCCTGTATTGAGCAAGCCTATCGGTGCCATTTTTACAACAACATTTGCTCACTCCGTATGTTTGTGTCACATTTTGGTAATTCTCACAATATTTCATATTTTCTCATTATTATTATATTTGTTGCGGTGGCCCATGGTCAGTGATCTTTGATATTACCATTGTAATTGTTTTAGGGCACCACCTACCGTGGAACTTGCTGACTTAATAAATGTGTGTGTGTTCTGACTGCTCCACCGACCTGTCATCTGTCTCTCTCCTTCTCCTGGGGCCTCCCTCTTCCCTGAGACACGCGATATAATTAGGCCAATTAATAACCTTAAAATGGTCTCTAAGTGTTCAAGTGAAAAGGAGAGTCACATATCTCTCACTTTAAATCAAAAGCTAGAAATGATTAAGCTTAGTTAGGAAGGCATGTGGGAAACTAGGATAAGGTGAAAGCTAGGCCTCTTGTATCAAACAGCCTAATTGTGAATGCAAAGGAAAAGTTCTTGAAGGAAATTAAAAGTGCTACTCTAGCGAATACAGGAATGATAAGAAGGTGAAATCGCCCTATTGCTGAGAAAGTCTTAGGGTCTGGATAGAAGATCACACCAGCCACAACATTCCCTTAAACCTAAATCTAACCCAGATCCAGGCCCTAAATCTCTCCAGTTCTATGAAGGCCAAGAGAGGTGAGGAACCTGCAGAAGAAAAGTTTGAAGCCAGCAGAGGTCGGTTCATGAGGTTTAAGGAAAGAAGCAGGCTCCGTAACATAAAAATGCAAGGTGAAGCAGCAAGTGCGGATGTAGACGCTGCAGTAAGTTATCCAGAAGGTCTGGCTAAGATAATTAATGAAGGTGGCTACACTCAACATCAGATTTTCAATGTAGATCAAACAACCTTATATTGGAAGAATATGCTATTTAGGATTTTCAGAGCTTGAGAGGAGAAGTTGATGCCTGGCTTCAAAGCTTCAAAGGACAGACTGACTCTTATTAAGGGCTAATGCAGCTGGTGACTTTAAGTGGAAGCCAGTGCTAACTTTCCAGTTGAAAATCCTTGGGCCCTAAAGAATAATGCTAACTCTCCTCTGCCTGTGGTCTATAAATGGAACAACAAAGCCTGGATGACAGCACATCTGTTTACAACATGGTATAGTGAATATTTTAATCTCACTGTTGAGACCTACTGCTCAGGAAAAGGAATATTCCTTTCAAAATATTACTGCCCAAGAGCTCTGATAGAGATGTACAAGATTAATGTTTTCTTTAAAAAATATATATATACATATATTTAAATTGATTTCAGAGAGGAAGAGAGAGGGAGAGAAAGATAGAAACATCAATGATGAGAGAGAATCATTGATTGGCTGCCTCCTGCACGGCCCCCGCTGGGGATCGAGCCCACAACCTGGGCATGTGCCCTGACCAGGAATAGAACCCTGACCTCTTGATTCATAGGTCAACGCTCAACCACTGAGCCACGTGGGCTGGGCGAGATTAATGTTTTCATGCCTGCTTATACAACATTCATTCTGCAGCCCCTGGATCAAGGAGTACTTTCTAATTTCAAGTCTTATTATTTAAGAAATACACTTTGTAAGGGTATAGCTGCGAAAGAGTGAATTCCTGATGGATCTAGGCAAAGTAAATTGAAAACCTCTGGAAAGAACTCATCATTCTAGATGTCATTAAGAACATTCATGATTCATGGGAAGAGGTCAAAATACCAACATTAACAGTAGTTTAGAAGAAGTTGATTCCAACCCTCACAGATGATTTTGAGGGGTTCAAGTCTTCAGTGGATAAAATAATGGTACATGTGATGGAAATAGCAAGAGAAACAGAATTAGAAGTGGAGCCTGAAGATGTGACTGAATTGCTTCAACCTCCTGATAATATTTTAATGGACAAGGGGCTTCTTCTTATGGATGAGCAGAGAAAGTGGTTTCTTGAGATGGACTCTACTCGTCATGAAGATGCTGGGAAGATCGTTGAAATGAAAACAAATAACTTGGAATATTACATAAACTTAGGTGATAAAGCAGCAACTGTGTTTGAAAGAATTGATTCCAGCCGAAACCGGTTTGGCTCAATGGATAGAGCGTCGGTCTGCAGACTGAAGGGTCCCGGGTTCGATTCTGGTCAAGGGCATGTGCATTGGTTGTGGGCACATCCCCAGTGGGAGATGTGCAAGAGGCAGCTGGTCGGTGTTTCTCTCTCATCGATGTTTCTAGCTCTCTATCCCTCTCTCTTCCTCTCTATAAAAAAATCAATAAAATATATTTTAAAAAAGAAAGAAAGAAAGAAAGAATTGATTCCAAACTTGAAAGAAGTTCTGTGTGCAAAAAGCTCTCAAACAGCATTGAATGCAATGGAGAAATTGCTCTGAAAGTAAGAGTCTATTGGTATGACAAATCTCATTGCTGTCTTAGTTTAAATTGCAGCAGTCACCCCTGCCCAGCAAGCACCACCCTGGTCAGTCAGCAGCCATCATCATAAGGCAAGACCCTCCACCAGCAAAAAGATTACAACTCACTGAAGGCTCAGATGATGGTTACCATTTTTTTAGCAATATAGTATTTTTCAATTAAGGTATGTAAATTGTTTTTTAGACATAATCCTTTTGCATACTTCATAGACTACAATGTAGCATAAAAATAACTTTTATATGCACTGGGAAACCAAAAAATTTTTATTTGCTTTATTACAGTATTTGCTTTATTGAGGTAGTCTGCGATCAAACCTGTAATATCTCTGAGTTATGCCTGTACTCTGGCCACTATATGGAAAATAGATTATAGGAGGGCTAAGAGAGACCTCTAAGATGTCTGTACCTCAGGCAAGAAATGATGGTGATTATAGTCACTAGATGGTAGATATGCAATTTCATTAATACACTAGAGGCCCAGTGCACCAAATTCGTACACAGGGCGGGGATGGGGTCCATCAGCCTGGCCTGCACCCTCTCACAATTTGGGACCCATCGGACATCCCTCTCACAATCCGGAACTGCCTGCTCCTAACCGCTTGTCTGCCTGCCTGCCTGATCTCCCTCTTATCTGATCACCCCTAACTGCCTCTGCCTCATCCCCACCGTGGTGGCTTCATCCAAAAGATTGTCCGGAAGGAGGTCCAGAAGGTCATTCAGCTGTCCAGTCTAGTTAGCATATTATGTTTTTATTTTTATAGATAGGCAGCAGAATTCTAAATTGGAGCTGCTACTCTTTGGAAATACCAATGTCTGAAGGCTACAGTGTTTATGCCATAGAGGGTTGACCAATGCTTATGCATGAACCCAAGTAAGCATTCTTAGAAGTCCTGAGGGGAACAGACAGAAGGATCTATCAGAGACTTTGCAATCATGATGACTACATTTATAATCACAGCTTGAAGAGCCTGAGATGGTCAAGTTTCATGGCTATAGAGAAAGGATGTAGGACCAAAAGGCACATAGTGAACACTACTGTCTAAGAAAAGGGAGCAATGGCTTTTCTAGTCTGTCTCTAACATTATCCCAGGTAGGCAAATTCCTGCCATGTTTTCACATTTAGTCCATCTGGCACATATACCCTTATAACATAGATGGATGCATCAGGCTGTGTTGGTGTCAACAGCCATTAGTATCATCCACCATAGCCTTCTTGCACTGATTTCATGGTCAACTAGCAACCTAATTATAATGTAGCTTCCTATGGAGATTTTCCTATACATGAGTTCCACACTAGTGATCATGAACTTTAAAATTTGCTTGATAGTTATGATTTTCATTATAAATTAATAAATTGGTTCAAATTTGTATTTATGTGAATTCCATGAGTCTAACTGATATAAATCAATCATCTTGCATCTTAACTCTCAGAAAACTTCAGGTTTCTGTCTTGCTAGGTGGAGGAACAGGCTCTGAATCCATGGCAGACCAGTCTCTGAGGTGATTTGAGTTGGATTTTGACAAGGGGATAGGAGTTTACCTGGTGAAGAATTCAGAAGGAAACCTGAAAGAACAAAGTGTGAAAACCACAGAGGCAGGAAATGAAGTACTTTGTTCACATAGCCCTTTAACCTAAATGAAGCAGAAACTGAGCATTGCTTTGAGCGATGATGGGAGATAAGTTGGGAAAAGCTGTTTGTGGTCAGATCATCCCCTGAATGCCATAATGAAAAATTTGGACTCTATCTTAAGGCCAGAGAGAGTGAGAGCTATTTGTTCACAGAAGAGGAATAGAGATTGGTTTTAGACAAATGTCTCTGGTGATGCTGTGGAGCACGGACTGGAGTGGACAGAGACTGGAAGAACTGGAGTGAGTTAGGAAGGGTCTCAGTGGGAAAGTGCATGAACCTGAACAAAGTCCGTGGCAATGGCAGGGAGGATGGAGAATGAAAAAGACAATGCAAAACAGACCATATGTAAACATTAATGGAGAAGCATGCATAGATTTAGCTTAGCCACATAATTGGAGAGCAAGATCATTAACTGAGATGGAAATAGAGATGGAGAAGCAGGTTTTAGAGGGGAATATATTGAGTTCAGTTTTGAACATATTAATTTTGAAATATCTATGCTTCATCCAAGTGGAGATATCCAGAAGGCAATGGAAACACAATTCTGTGGTTTAGGAGAGCCATATGGGCATAAGTTATAACTTTGGGAATTGTTATAGATGATAAGCCAAGTTATAGAAGTTGACAAGTTAGAATTTGGCAGTAGTGTGGGTGGTTTCAGGGAATATGGTGATAAGATTAAAAATGAAATTCTGGTGGCCCAGTATACATACTAATATATATATACTAGAGGCCTGGTGCATAAAATTCGTGCACTCGGGGGGGGGGGGGAGGGAGATCCCTCAACCCTGATTGTGAGAGGGCACAGGCCAGGCCGAGGGACCCCACCAGTGCACGAGGACACGGGAGGTTGGCCAGCCGGGGAGGAATCACAGGAGGGCTCCAGGGTATGTCCAGCCTGTCCTGATCAGCCAGACCCCAGCAGCAAGCTAATCTACCAGTCGGAGCATCTGCCCCCTGGTGGTCAGGGCACGTCATAGTGACTGGTCGACCAGTTGACCGTCTGCCCCCTGGTGGTCAGTGCACGTCATAGCGAGAGGTTGAGCGGCCGTAGCATATCATTAGCATATTACACTTTGGTTGAACGGATGACCGAACAAGTGGACACTTCACATATTAGGCTTTTATTATCTAGGATGACATTGACAGAGGAAGAGGAGCCATTAAAAGATTTTGAAAAGTAATAAAAAATCTGGGGAGTCAAATACAATGTTATAAAAGCCAATGGAAATGAATATTTTAGAATCTAGAAACAAGTCAGCATTACCAAATGCTCCAGAGTGAGCTCAGAGAATAAGAGCTGAAAAGAGGCTGCTCCATTTAGCAGCCAAGTCATCGGTGATCTTTGCCAGAACCGTTTCAGTGGAGGAGTGGGAACAGAAGTAGCATTTGAGCATAACTCTTTCAAAAATAAATCTTTTTAAAAATAATAAAACAAATAAACAACAACAACAAAAGAAGTTTGACAGTTAAAAAAAAAGAAATGAAGTGGCAACTCTGAAGGAAGCAGGATCCCAGGAAGCCCCCAGACTGAAGACCTTGCGTCTGTTTCTTCTTCTTTGTTCTCTCAGTCTAGTAAGCAAACATGTACTATTGGTATTTCATTTAAATTCTGTTCAAGACTTACTCTTCCTCTCTTGTCTGCAGTTGCTTGTCAAGACTTCTTTGTCTCTGACCTGCTTTCAGTCCTCCCAACTACTCCCCCTGCTTCTGCTTGCTCTCCAAGCCGTACTCCACCCAGCTGCCAGATTAATCTTCTAGAACATCAGTTGCTTCATGTGAGTCTCCATTTAAAAAGCTTCAGAAGGAAACTAGGTCTTAAAAGTTCTCATCGCACACAAAAATTGCAACTATGTGTGATAATGAATACCAACTAGATTTATCATAGTGCTTATTTTGCAATATATACAAATATTAAATCATTATGTTGTACGCCTGAAGCTAATGTAATGTTAAACATCAATTATATCTCAATTTGAAAAAAATAAATTAAAAATTTGCCAAAACCGGTTTGGCTCAGTGGATAGAGCGTCGGTCTGCGGACTGGAAGGTCCCAGGTTCGATTCCGGTCAAGGGCATGTGCATTGGTTGCGGGCACATCCCCAGTAGGAGGTGTGCAGGAGTCAGCTGGTCGATGTCTCTCTCTCTTCGATGTTTCTATCTCTCTATCCCTCTCCCTTCCTCTCTGTGAAAAATCAATAAAATATATTTTTTTTAAAAAAGAAAAAGAAAAATTTGCTTTTGCACTTAATAAAAAGAAAACTTCAGGCGAGTGAGAAGAGATCAACCAAAGAACTTGTATGCATAGCTGCATAACCCATGGACACAGACAACAGAGTGGTGAAGGCCTGAGATGGGAGGGGGAGGGTTAGAAGGGATCAATGGGGGTAAAAGGGGAACATATGTAATACTTTCAATAATAAAGATTTTTTAAAAATAAAATGGAATCACACAGTAAAAAATAAAATAAGTAAATAAATAAATAAACCTTCAACAGTTCCTCTCTCTTATACTCTCCTTAGCCTGAAATTTGACATTTGGCCAGGATTGGTCCTCCGTATACCTCTTATAACCATATTCTACTCTACTTCAGCCAAAATGGACTTCTCACTGTTCTTAAATTCCAAGTCATTGAGCACGCTCATCTTCCTTCTGACTGATACACTGTATGCATTTTCTCAGGTAATCAAGCCTCCCCATCCTTCAAGGCCAAATTAATTTACAAGTTTTCTGTGAAAAAGAAAGAGTAGGAATAATTACTAAACAATTTTGTCTGTTTTACCTTTCTGGTGGGCTAGAAGGAAGGAAAGGGGGTAAAGATATGGGGAATTGATTAAGAAAATAAATAGCAATGTCTACATTAATGTAGAGATTAATAGCCATACGATTTTGAAAAGTGTTATTCCTCTCCATGCATTTATATACTTTTGATATTAAAGTTTTCTGTTCACTTAAAATAGTAATATCTTGTTTTTACAGCAGCATAGCAACTCCTGTGTTAAAGGTTTCTAGACTGCTACTGAATATATGAACAACTGCTATGTAACAGGTTTTGGATCCAGCTTTGGAATTCAAGCATTAGAGAAGAATACCTGGGGAGCTTTTCAAAATTACACACATTCCTGGAGATTCCGTTATCACCTCCTTCGGGGGCTAAGCCCCCTACCTGAGAATCGTGGTTTGTGAGTCTTCTCACTGATGAGTGTACCTCTTGGCTCAGGAATGGGTTTGAGAATGCCTGCAGACTATTTTGGGTGGGAAAAGGCAGAAATTTCAGGTTAGTTATTCCCAGTGAAAAAGAAATCACACAAAAATGAAAGCAATTAATTGGGTGACTCAATTCCTCAGGATATAAAGAATAGCTCCAGGAAAGTATTAAATAGTATAAGGAGAGCCCTCTCCCCTAAGTAATCGCAAAGGAATTTGAAAAATATGCAAGGAATGTAATATCAAAGTAAAAATAAATCAGCCAACAGACTGTCTCCAATCTGTTGGCTGATATATTTAGCATATTTCACAATTAAGTAAACTGACTTTTAAAGTTGTTGGGTTTTTTAATATATTTTAATTGATTTCATAGAGAAGAAGGGAGAGGGAGATAGAAGCATCAATGAGAGAGAATCATTGAGCAGCTACCTCTTGCACACCCCACATGAAGGATCGAGCCTGCAGCCCAGACATGTGCCCTGACCGGGAATTGAACTGTGACCTCCTGGTTCATAGGTCCACGCTCAACCACTAAGCCACGCCTCTGGGCTTAAAGTTGTTTTGAGAGTCTAAATGACTATTTAGGGTTTTTTTAATGACTATATAGCACTCTATATTATTCATTGTTAATCACATTGACCCTGCTGTGTCCTGTTGACAGGCGATATTGCTTTTCCTGCTACACTGTATTAATAGTTCTTAATGATATAATAGAATTCCATCAGAGCAATCTTTTTTTTTTCAGTTTATGAATACCAAACAGCCCCAAGCTGTTTTGATGACTAATACCTTAGACCTGTGTTATCATTGTTTACTCATAGCAATGATAGCCAGTATTTATTTAGCAACTTAAATTTTAATGGCTTTGTATTTATTTTTGTTAACAAAAGCAAACAGAACTCTTTGCAATAAGTAGGCACATAGCTCTAACGAAAAATACAAAGGTACCAAAAGTTCAAATTCTATCCCAGAATTTTAAAATTAGAGGAGACTTGGGACAGACATCTCTTGCTTCATTGGCTTTCACTCTTGGTGGGTGTCAGAATCACTTGGGAGCTTGTTACACATATGGATTCCCACATTGGAGGGTTTTTATGAGGTCCAAAAATCTGCATTTAAAGTCAGAACTCAGGATGGTCCTTGAACTCCACTTTGAAAATTACTGAGCAACCCCCTCACTTATACGTGATGAAATTGAGCCCTATAGTGGGTAAGTGACTTACCCAAGGTCACACAGCCGGCTAATGACAATCCCATGTAGAACTGATGTTGCCTCTCAGCTCTGTGCTCTTCCCACTCTGACACCCTGCCTATTTACACCTCCTCCTGGGTTCCTACAAGAAGGCAGTCCCCTCTCTAGTACTCCTACGAAAGTAAGTTTACAGAGATATTCTGTAGGTGTCATACATAGGCCAGAAAGAAGTGACTGCTGTGTGAATAGTAGGAAAAAAAACCTGTTACTTTAAAGGGAGTACAAAAAATGCAAGCACCAATGGAACATTAGGGTAATATGCCAAGGGCTTGGTGAGATAGACAAACACTACTATGAAATGGCAAGTTTACTCATTTACTCACTTAATGTCACTAAAATCGCAATAATAATAATAATAATAAAAACTAGATTTGTGCTGCTGATACCTAAATATCAGAAAGGCTACACCCAGAACTTATCTTTCTGAATTTCAGTTTCTTATCTAAAAACAGTATGCTAAACCTACATGCCACATAGAATTATTTTGAGTATAGTAATACTATATGAACAGTGTTTTATGCAGTCCTAGCTCATGGTGAATAAAAGTTATAATTTAAAATATATATTATTATATGCTGGGAGAGCCAGGGAGATTATAATTATATACATACCAAAGTAGAATTATTGGTACCTCTCATCACTAGAGTGCTATAGAAATTACAAAGCACGGCAGAGGATATAAGAAAGATTAAGGAGTTTTACGAGAGCAACTCTATGTAATAACAGGGATGGAGCTAATGGAACATAATAATAAACAAAAGAAGTTAAACACAGTATCATAAACACTATGATTCCATTTGTAAGGATTAAGAACAGACACAACTAAACTATGTAGTTTGGGAATACATAGTTATGAAGCCAAACTCGAAAGCAAAACAAGGAATTAGCAAAAACATGAGGATAGTGGTTCCTTGTAAAAGGTACCGAGGGGGTTGCCATCAGGAAAGGCGCATTGCTGGCCTCTATTTCTTGACCTGGGTGGTGGTTATACTGGTCTTCCCTTTAAAATACTTGTCTATTTTTATTTTACACATTTCTGTGTATGTATATTTCAAAATCAAAATTTTAAAGTTTTTTTAATATAAATTTAGTAAGTAAAACCCAAAGGGGGCACTAGATGTTCCTATTATTGATGTTTGAGTTGTGTCTCCACATGGACTACTAGGATAATAGAGAGCTGCTGTGCAGCAGGTTTCTGTAAATATTTATCTGTGTACTGGCCCAGAGGACCCACACCTGGAGGTATTGTGATGTTTAATTGCAAAGCATTTGACCAGAGGTTGCCAGGATCCACTCAACACTAAGTATATAACCAATCTAATTCCATGATTTATTAGTTCAGTGCTGATTATATTCAAAATCATCATAGTCTTAAAAATAGCTGTGTTTGCTTGTTCCAACACTGTTTGCAGCCATAGTTTCTATGGTTCCCAACCACATATGAAGAAATAACATATGTCCTAAAATGGAAGATGAGTCATTTTCTGAGTTTTACAAAGGCAAACATTGCCATGTTGCCACTTTGAAATATCCCTGCATTTATTTTGCTTCTGGTGTATTTCACCAGAGACTAAACTAAAACTTTAACCAAGACATTTGAGGATGAAAATGTAGTTAATAGTCAATAGCTATGGTATATTATTTCTTTTTTTTTTACCATTTCATTATTTTAATTAACTAGCACTGTTTTAACCTCTAGATAAGACTGCTTTGAGTAGTGTGCCCATGTGTATTGTTATTATTCATTTTGTTATAAAATAATTAGAAATTTAAAATAAAAACAATTTGGTATCAGAGTTGGTAACAACTCCTTCCATTGAATTCTTAAAATGTTTCTAATTTCCTGTGATTTATTACCAGAAGACGGAAAATGGACCCAACCTAATAGTGTGTTACTTCCAAATTAATTAATTGGTTTTTCTTTAATAAAATATACAAACAAGAAAGTATAATTTATACATACAATTTAAAGAATAATAAAGTAAACATGCATGTACATATAACACAACTTAAGAAAAAACACATAGCATGCATATGAGCCTAACCAATGGTTAAGTTCAACAGGGGGTTGGGGCATCCGTGGGGAGGGGTGTGGGATGGGAATGGGGGGATGAGGACAAATATGTGACACCTTAATCAATAAAGAAATTAAAAAGAAAGAAAAAACACATAACCAAAATCTTTGTTCACTTTCTCCTTTTTAAGAGACAAACACTATCCTGAATTTCATCAATCTCACAACATGCTTTTCTTTGCAGTTTTACCACATGTATGCAGTACATATAATTATGCCTATTGTTTAGTTTTACGTGTTTTTAAGAATTATAATTCAAATCATAATAGTTTTCTTCAATAAATTTTCTTTATTCATCATTGTACTTTTTATTTACCATGTTGATAAATCTATCTGTTCTCAATGTATATTCAATTGTATTAATATATATCATAAAGTATCCATTCTTATGTTCATACATACAGAAGGCTCTTGGATTGTTTCCAGATTGAGAGCTAATGATGCTGTAAACATTCTTAGTCATGTCTCTTGGTGTTCCTGTGCAAACATTTCTTAGAAGTGAATATCAAGGTGTAAAATTCTTAGGTAATAGGTATGGATATCTTTAACTTTAGTAGATAATACAAATTGTTTCTCCAAAGTGGTTGTACAAGTTTACACTTTTCATTCCCACAGTTAAAATAAAACAACAATTTTAACTTTCCCTTGTTGATTGTCTTGGTTACAAGTATTAAAGAAAATTCTAAAAAGAGAAAATAATTGGCTCACATAACCAAACAGTAGACAGGGGAAAGGCAGAGTTGGCCTGGAGGGTTGATTGGAAGCAAAAATTTTAATTTCATTAGGATTTTTCTCTAGTGCTCATTTCTGCTCCTCAATGAATGCTGGTCTCATACTCTCAGAACAGTTTCTCCATCAAGGAAGGGCATTGTTGTCCGTAGTTCCAGCTTCACCTCCTCCCAATTTCTTCTCAGCTCCAGATTAAAAACTCCAGACAAGTCCTAACCGGTTTGGCTCAGTGGATAGAGCATTGGCCTGCGGACTGAAGGGTCCCAGGTTGGATTCTGGTCAAGGGCATGTACCTTGGTTGCGGGCACATCCCCAGTAGGGGGTGTGCAGGAGGCAGCTGATCGATGATGTTTCTCTCTCATCGATGTTTCTAACGCTCTATCCCTCTGTAAAAATCAATAAAATATATTCTAAAAAATAAAAACTCCAGACAAGAACTCTGACTGGGCCAGTGGAGGTACAAGACCATTCCTTAGGTAATTATGATTAGCAGGTGAGGCACTCTGATTATCTGATTAGGTCCCATGACCACTAATGTGGCCAGAGAATAAGAGACTTTGTTGCCAGAGAAGATAATAAGCAGATAACAAATATGCACTAGTGTATGCAAAACCAGTAAAGAATTATAACTAATTGTGACTTGTGGATTGTGCTAAATGAAATGTATCTTAGTTTAACCTTACATAGATATAAAGGAAAACACTTGGGAACCAGAGGACCAAGGGAATATCACATCTGAGGACGGTGACTCTTTTACTATTAGGAAGTCACGTAAGGCACACCTCTCTCCAGGTACCTAGACATGACCTGTGGAGGAGTCACAAGTAGGAGATGTGGGAATGGAAGGTACCTAAGAGCTTATCTTCCATGAGACTGAACTTTATTTGAAAGGACTATTTAGGTTATAATGCTACAGCAATGTCATAGGCTTAAAATGTTAATATTTTTCTACTAATCAGAAGCTAGAAGCTTCGCAAAAGACCAGATTTGTTATAGACAGAAAGGAATAAATTGCATATGTTCAGTGTAACTGAGCTGTGGTGTAACACTATATGGCTTTTAAATTCTCACTTCTTTCTTCTGGCTTATGCATTGCTGACACAACCTCTTTTCTGCCCCTTCTGGCTGCAGCCCTCCACATCTCTGCTTGGTCCTCTCTCTGCCTCCGCTTTTATGTCACAGCCCTGCCACCAAAGAAATTGATTGACTCACATAGCGAAAAGTCATGTGAAGTCAGCATCCTTGCCACCTGGGAACTGAAAGCCAGGCATACCTCATATTCCTTCACACTTACCATTTCCATGTATAGCAGCCTGACTTCCATCTGCCAAGTTATCATTTGTCTTTATATTTTATTCTTTCTAAAACATCATTTTGCTGATGGGAACATGGATATTGAAGAAAAACACAAAAGAGAGAGACAAACAAGAGTTAAATAAAGGACACAGAATTATAGGACCTTTCCTAGAAAAATGGGTCAATTTTAAACAAATAGTTCTCCCAAGATTCAAAGAAACTAAAAGCAATTTGGCCTTCCTAAATTAATGAGCCTGAAAGACTAATAAGAGATTTTTAAAAAGAGATGAAAAGAAAATAGAAGATGAAAAATGAATTAATAGAAGAATAAGATGAAACTATTACAGATGTGAGCTTCTCATTAGAATCAACAAAAGGTAAAATAGATATGAATAAAAATATAATCAAAGATAAAGAAAACAGGCTTGAGGAATAACAAAATGAAATGGATAAGAACAAAGAGATAGAATTATAAAAAGATGATAAATATAGACAACATACAAATAACCACTGTTCTGGAAGAAAATACATGGGATGGGAGGAAAAGCCAATATATAATTGAATAAATGTTCCTAAAATTAAGATTCAAAACTATAGATTAAAAAGACATAGCTTAGCCAACACCCCCAGAAAATTGAATTAAGACTGATTAATCAGACATATCCTAGGTAATGGATTTGGGGCAGGAAGTTACACCAGCAAGAACTAAGGAAGCCATGAATCAAGTCACCAAAATGAGAAAGAATAGGAGGAAGTGAATTTAAGAGATATTTGGGATCCTGACATGTTGGAAGGCAGCATTGTGTGATTATTAAAAGGCCAGCTCTGTATTTAAGCCTGGGCATAGATCCCAGCTCTACCCTTTACTACCCAGTGACCTGGACAAATTATTTGGCTCACTGTGCCTAGTTTCCTTACCTTTAAAATGGAGATAATAATAGCCACCCACATAATTTGGTGACTGAAGATGAAATGAGATGGCCAGAAAAATGCCTGGCCATATTAAGAAGTACTAATTATTATTAATTTCAACAGACAATAAAAATATATTAAAAATTAAATAAATAAATTCAACAGAGCTTGGTAATTCTCTGAAGATGAAAGAATCAGAAAGAGGGAAGATACAAAAATGATTTCTAGGTTTCAAAGTTAGACAACTGTAGTGCCTTTCATTTGGAAGAGAAGGTTATAAAATTGTCCAGTTGTAAAGGGTTCATTTTGAACATTTGAAGACTGCTATATCTTTGGGCAGATAGAGATATTCTGTGGACACCTAGGGCTTAGGAGAGAAGTTGGGCTGGAGGCAGATGCAGATGCCTTTAATGTGAGCTTGAAGCCATGGATGTGGATAAAATTTCCTGTGTGATGTTACACATGGGAGAAGTAAAGGGGTGAGAACTGAACCTGTGGAACATCCTAATTTGTGGACTGGGTAGAGGACTAAGGTCTGTGACAAGGGACCAGTAAAAAATAAAGAAGAAGAGGGAGAGGGTAAGTGATGGAGCAAAGGCATAAGGACTTTGGAGGGCCTGTGATCTAGAACACAGATGAATGGGTTAGCCTTCTTCAAAGGAGGACATCCCTTCCACTTACAGAAAAAGACAACTGTAGAATGTGCATAGAAGCTCATAAGTTTGCAAATGGTAGCAAAGCTGAAAAAAGTTCCCAACTCGTGCTTCAGTTTTGTCTATGAAGAAAGAGCAAGGCCATCTGTGGCCAAATGTGGGCAGTTGGTGCAACAGTGAGGGTTAGGAATAGTTAATGTAGGAGGATAGCCAGAGATGTGCCTTCTCAAAAACCAAAACCAAACAAACCACACGAGGACCCAACAGACATTTAATGAAAAGTGTGAAATTTTCCCCCAAGGAACTTTCCCAGTGTCCTGAGTGTGAGAACAAGGTGGTTAGATTGATTCAGAATGGAGAATTTGAGATATGGTGTGCAAAATTTAAAACATGGCTATTTTTACCATAAAACAAAGCAGAAATAATTAAATTTAGTCCATTTTAAGATTTACCTGGCAGTGTAGTATTGGCTTATGATATAGAATACCTATACCCTACCTCATGTCCCTATTATCTACTGAAAAGATTTTAATCCAATAACAAAATCTCTCATAGCATACAATAGAAAGAATTTCCTAGAATTTTTTAAAACTAATGAGAAAGAAGGTTGAATTAACTTGTTAACATGTAAGCTAGCTATTGGAAAAGGAAAGATTATTGTTTTAATTTCAGCTATTCTAAATGGTTATAACTGATTATGTAACAAGCTACACAAAGTACAAGTCTTAGTCACAGAAACATCAGTCTCATACCTGAGTATTCACAGTTAGTAAGAAAGTCTGGAGGACTTTTTGTCTTCCATCTGAATGGTTTAAACCTCTCATAGAGTGCACTACCAGCATGACAGACATTTTAGAATTAATTATTTTGAATAGTTCATGTAGATAAATGCATTTTTGTTCCATTTTAGTATTCAGTCCTTTGTTGTAAATTCTTTTGAGTGTAAGTAGGCAATCTTTCCAATGATCACTTCAAAGAAAGAATTTATTTAATACCTCTAACATTATTCACAAAACATTATGTTATAGAAGTAATAGTGAAGCTCCCCAATACATAGAATCACTACTTCCCCTCTTCCCAAGGAATCATTTGTCAATATAAAAAATACAGCATCTTGAAATAGGTCACTGAATGAGGGACAAGACAATTTATTGAAGGATAATAAATCAAACTGAGATGAACAAAGATAAGTGAGGATAAAGAGTAGTGATAAGGAAAGAATTAATATAAGAATATAAGGTGCATTTTATAAACAACATTTATAAGGCAAATTCTTCAGAATAAACCAACTCTAAACAATAAGCCTATGAAGAGCTGCCCCTGAACTTTAGTTCCTCATGCACGTCCACTAACTTTGGAAGTGTAGTGCAAATGATAATTAGGAGGCTTCTCACTAGTAGAATTGGAAAATAGATAAAATTTGTTTTCACCAGAAGCACATCTTCAAGTCCCTTCTTTCCACTTCCTCCCCTGTTTGACATTCTGTCAATGAAAAAAAAGTAAAGGTCACGTAAGAAGGAATTCATGATAAGACAACAGAGGTATTCTGTGTCTAAAAGAAGAAAATGAAAATACAGGTCTTGAAATGAGATAGACTGTGAAAATAATAAATGAATTAGAATTGATAGGTAAAGAACCATATCCCTTAACACTTTTCATCATGATATTGTTTGTGTGTATATTATTACTTCCAGTATCCTCTTCTTATAATCATCTAGGTTAGATGTAGGTATAAATGATTTTCAGAACTGTATTTTTAGTAATTCTTATATGACAAAAACCAATGGTTGTCTAATAACTAGCCACACATGGCATCTCTACTCATAATCAGAAGAAAAACTTGCTCTAATTTGACTAAAGTGAAATGTGAAATATGCCTTTTTTATTTTATAATAACTCATTCATATTTAATAGCTAGATTTTTCTAATTACCAACACTTTTGTTTTTGTCAATTCCTTTGGCAATTTTTACTACAATTATTTGAATTTAAGACAGCAGCAATGGAAAAAGAACGTGGGTTATAATTATTTGAAGAGGAGATATTAAAAATCTATTACTATATTTGCAAGCCTGGCACATGGTTGATTCTTAGTTGCGTTCATTGCCTCATTTGAGGCCTAGTAAACTAAACAGGATGCCTAAAACTCCCTTTCTATTTACTCTAACCTCAATTATATATAGTATGTTAATAAGTTATTTAGCTTCTATTGTTGTAGGTTCTTAGATTTTTCCACATCACCATTCTCCAGTTTTCAGTGTGTTACTTCCTGTTACAAAATTATTCAAAGTAGTTTGTTTTTTATTGTTGTTTTCCAAAGACAGGCAGGGTGATCAATGGTGCTTAAGGATATTTCACAATGCTAGTTCCTTCCTGTGTAAGCATTCACACACGCACCTTCACACACACACACACACACACACACACACACACACACACACACACCCCACACTGGCCCTAGGTAAGAAGTTGCCAAATCTTTGAAGTCTTCAAACCACCCTTCATAGCTGTTTTCTCCTCCTTTTGGAAGCACCTCCTGCCCTTCAACGATCCTGCATCCTGCATTCTCCCCTCTTCCTTACAAAGAGCCTGTTATCAGTCACAGCTCCTCATGCTCCTGAGTTACAGCGGTCTACTTCTGCAGGAACCCAAATACTGGGCAGCAAAGTAAAGAGAAGAGGCAGGCTTGCCCCTCTGCTGGCCACCTCAGTCTTTCTGGCACACTGTTGATGCTGCTTCTCTTACAAGTTACATCCTGTCCGTAGACAGACTGGCCCAACAACAAGGTTGTATCTGTTGAAGTGAAACTTGCCCAAAAGGGTGTGTGCTGGATCAGAAGGACTTAGGGAAAAGGGGGAATTGAAATAGGAAAGTGGATTTTCAAGAGAGTTAGAATCCAGCCTATATATACTCAGTCAAGTAAATCCTCGTGATTTTTTCCCTGCTATTTTGCTCTAGAAGAGAGCAATGTTAGCATTTTCTAGAAAGATTAAATGTCATTGACAGAAATTATATTGAGGTTATTTCATAAGTTTAAGTTTAATAAAGTTATAAATATATAGAACTTAATATATTTATAAACATATAGAACTTTATATATTAGCTGTACACATTAAGTAAACTAGTAACTGGGTAGAGTTGAAAAAGAGGCAAATATTTTAGATTTTCTATTCCTTATATACATTTTTTTTATGTATGAGAATGTTTGTCACCCTAATTCAAAATGCAAGGACATTTTTCTTAATCCTCACCCGAGGATATATTGTGTTTTTAATTAACCCAGGTATGTGCCCTGACTGGGAATCAAACCCACAACCTTTTGGTATACAAGATAATGCTCCAACCAACTAAGCTACCCAGCCAGGGCCAGAATGCAAGGCCTTTGAATGTTACTTGTGGAATAATTTATCATAGAAGAGCTGAAAAGGTGCTCTTTTTTGTTACTATTTCAAAGCATCATTTATTTTTTCAGGGAAAGAACTAGAAAGATTGGTTCCAAATTTAAAATGTCAACACTAGTACTTGAGCATTAAAAAATGAGTAACTACATGGAGTTATCAGTGATATTTAAAAATTCACATTTTGGCCATGGGTAGTTTTGGGGGGCAAAATCATAGTAAGTATACCAAAGTAAACTAATGTTCTTCATTCCAAAATGTTCCCCAAAATAGTTGCTCAGCCATATGGCAAAAGTCTGATACCGATAACTATACTTGCTACCATGTTTGGTTACTGTTAAGAGTAAAACTAACAGAGAGAGCTAGATTTTAGACACTAATACCTTAGAAACTGTTAGAGATATTATCTTAAAACTAGTGGCCTGGTGCATGAAATTCGTACACATTAAAAGAGGATTAATTAGAGGAAATATTTTAATATTGCTATTTGCCCTTTTTCTATAATAGAAGTGTCAGAGATGAAAGAAAATCAGTAAAATGTATATGAAAATCTTCCTCCTGTCAGAGTCTGGGGCATGCTGCGGGACCCAGAGTCAAGTCCCTGCCCACCCATGAGACCCAGACCCAGCTGGCCCCACCCCCATTGGGCGAGATCCAGACCCGGCCAGCCCCACCCCCATCAAGCCCTGCCAGACAGGGGGCACAGCCTCAGGTCCCCTGGCCTGGCACCGGGCAGGGGGTGCAGCCTCAGGTCCCCTGTCAAGCCCCACCAGGTTGGGGGCACAGCCTCAGGGCCCCTGTCAAGACCTGCAGGGTAGGGGACACAGCCTCAGATCCCCCATCAAACTCCACCAGGCGGGGGGTGCAAGCTCAGGTCCCCTGCCTCGGCCCAGCACCACGCAGACTCAGATCCCTGCTGATTGCTCCTTAAGGCTCATTACGGGAACCCGGCCTCTGCTGTGGGTGCAGCCATCTTGTGTTATGGAAACCCCGCCTCTGCTGTGGGTGCCGCCATCTTTTTGACAGTGTGACGGTCAATTTGCATATTCCCTCTTTATTAGATAGGATGCTCTTTCTCTTAAAAAAATAAAATAAAAAAGCACAGATGAGAGATGAAGGGAAGAAACATTATGTTGAGTGACACTATATGCCAGCCAGACGCTAGACTACATGCTTTAAATACATTAGGTCATTTAATAATATAATTAGATAGGAAATGTTCTAAACTTGTGGAGGTACATTATTTAGTTTCCTTTTTCTAACTCTTGACTCAAGTGTTCATGTTGCAAAGGTTATTTGTTCTGCCCTATCTTTCTCTTGCACAAGATTGTCTCTCTTTTTGAATCATCATGTGCCTCAGGCTTAATGTGGTACAGTCTCCAAAAGACTGGTTTCGTACTTCAACTCACCTTTCAGAATATTTCCAATACAGGCCACTCATTCAGTGTCCCAGGCACCTAATGAGTCATGTTCCTCTTCACAGTCAACTTTATCTTTCTGGGTGGATACAGAGTCATTAAGCTGAAGTATGCTCTTTGCCAATAGACTTGAGGGTTGGGCTTAGTTATTAACTTGGTGAGCCTCCACCCAGCTAACTATTGTAGGAAATAATTTGTTGAGTCAGGTGTTTTTATAATCATATTTCAGCAAACTACTCATCTGCCCTAAGTACTGCTGCTGAAGGCTGAATGTCATCTCCATTTCTACACAAGCACTGTGGCTAACAGATAAAAAGATGCATTGTCCACATCATCATTTTTTGTTCTTTCAAATTATGTTGCCTTGTTTGTTATAAAAGAGCAATAAATATTTGTTCATTTTGACTTTGATCAAGCGGTGAGCTGTTACATAAAGCACAGAGCAGCATCCTAACCTAGGGAGTGTGGAAGTAAGAAATAGAAAGTGAGAGTCGATGGTGATTAAATAAAACTGAAAACTCAACAGTTCCTCCTCCACCTGGAAGAAAAACAGCCCTGGAAGCATATGCCCTTCTCTCCACTAAGAGAAACACTAGACTCCCCACTATGTTTCCATACAGCAGCCTGTAGTGGGACATGCCAAATGATATAGCTTCTGTGACACCTCTCCCTCCAGCCCAGCATGCACTGGATTCAAAGAGAACTTGGAGAGGAGGAGGGAAGGGGAGGATTTGAAGAGACACAACAAGATGGGCACCTCCCCTTTTTCACAGGAGCAAATAAAATCAGTTCCCATCTACTTGGGAGCTGAGGACACTCTTAATTCATAAACCACCATGAACAGTATTTAGGGGGAAAAATCTTCTAAAGTCAAACGAGTTAATTCTGTATTGAAAACTTACCATACAGTAGGTGCTGAGCCAGGTACCTTACATGTTTTTGCTCACAACTCCATAAAATTGCATTATTTTACCATTTTTCAAGTGAAGAAGCTCAGGTCAGTTGAACCAAAATTTAAACCAAAGTTTTGTTTGTTTGTTTGTTTATTTGTTTTTAAGAGCCAGAATTATTGATAAGTAAATTATATTGCCTACATGGCAATTAACTAAATAAAACTAATGTGACTAACCCTGGCCAGTGTGATTCATTTGGTTGAATGTCATCCCATGCACCAAAAAGTTGCCAGTTTGATTCCTGGTCAGGGCACATGCCCTGGTTGCAGTTGCAGGCTCATTCCCCAGTGTGTGTGTGTGTGGGGGGGGGGGGGGGGAGGCAGTTGGTCAATCTCTCTCTCTCTCTCTCTCTCTCTCTCTCAAATCAATTTTTAAAAAACTAACGTGACTAGCATGTAGTTACACATCACAGCTTAAAATTAGTTTGTGGTTTATATATAGAACTAGAGGCCCGGTGCATGAATTCCTGCATGGGTGGGATCTTCAAGTAATGTCCTTGCTCCATCTGGTAAGAATGTGGCCTAATAGTCTAGCGTACACTTGATTCAAATTTTTTCTCAAAGGCCCAGAATTTTTAATTAAATATTACCTTGGCATACAACCTATGAACTACAAAGATTAATATCTGCCTATCTCCCTCCCCTAAACATACACACATATCCTATTTAATAAAGAGAGAATATACTAATTGACCATCACTCCATCACAAAGATGGCTGCACCCACAGCTGAGGCCAAGTTCAGGAGCCTTAAACAATCAGCAGGGACCTGAGGCTACGCCCTCCCCCACCCAGCAGGACTTGACAGGGGACCTCAAGGTGCACCCCCAGTGCTGGGTCGGGGGAACTCAGGCCACGCCCTCGCCCAGCAGAACTTGACGGGGGACCTGAGGCTGCGCCCCCCTCCCGGTGCTGGGCCGGGGGACCTGAGGCTGCACCCTTCCCACCTGGCAGGGCTTGACAGGGGACTTCAGGCCATGCCACCCACCCAGTGGGGATTGACAGGGGACCTCAGGCCATGCCCCCCATCCTGGTGCTGGGCCAGGGGAACTAAGTCTACGCCCCCTACCTGGCAGGGCTTGACAAGGGTGGGACTGGCCGGGTCTGGATCTAGCCCAATGGGGGGGCACTGGCCGGGTCTGGGTCTCACGCAATTTTGAGGTGCATGTGGGTGGGCGGGGACTTGACTCTGGGTCCCATGGTGAGCCCCAGACTCTGACAGGAGGAAAATTTTCATATACATTTTACTAATTTTCTTTCATCTCTGACACTTCTATTATAGAGAAAGGGCAAATAGCAATATTAAATTATTTCCTCTAATTATTCCCCTTTTAATGTGCATGAATTTCATGCACCGGGTCACTAGTCACTACATAATAGGCATCCTATTTCTCTTATATATGTAACTCCTTTTTGTCTTTTATCTTCATCCTATTATTTTGGTAATTTGGAAATAATCTTGTCCAAATAACAACCTTGATCTCCACTGGATAACAAGTAGTAGTTCTCACTCTGCAAAAGCTACCTCAAACCACCTTAGTTGAACACTCTTCCTGGTTTTATTTGATTTGCTCCAGGCACCCTTTTGCTCCTTCTGCCAGTATTATTCTCATCCCATATATCCCATATACAGACTTTATAAGGTTTGCTAAGAAACCTGCACTTGACCCTAGATTTCTGCCAAAGAATTTTCATCATAAGCATGGAAACAATAAATTTTGCATTTTAGAAAAATTATTCAGCAATGTGGAGGATAGTTTGGAGGGGCATAAACTAGAAGCAGAAGACATTCAGAATAAGTTGAGAGAGAGAGAGAGAAGAAAGAGGAGGAGGAAGAAGAGGAGGGGCCTCATTACTATCAGTGAATGAGAAATTACACTGTTCAAGGGGCCTTGAACATAGTTCAGCAATGTCAAAGCTTTTGTCTTGTGAAGACAGAGTGGAGATAGAGGAAATGAGCTAAATATCTTCATTTAAAATTTAAAATCATCCAAGAGTCAATTTTATGTTTTCTGACTGCGTGTAAGAAAGGCACTATTAATTTGTTTACAAAGGATTCATTAACTGATTTCAAGCAGTACTAATTTCATTACTTTATTATTATACTACTAGAGGCCTGGTGCACGAATTCATGCACAGGTGGGGTCCCTCGGCCTAGCTGATGATTGAGGCCTATCGGGGGCCAGCTGGTCGGGGAGAGGGACCCCAGGAGGTTGGCCAGCTGGGGGGTGGGAGGGGCTGTGGGAGATTGGCTGTGGGAGCACATCAAAGTGACTGGTCAACCAGTCGTTCTAGTCGTTTGGTCATATCGGTCACTTTGGTTTTTATATATAGAGATGTCTAGCAAGTCTAAAAATAATAGATTAACTCTTTAAGGATTGAAAAAAAAGGTAAATTAGTTATATTTGATTTTTTTTCTCAAAGGTCCAGAACTTTAAATTAAATATTATCTTAACATGCATTCTTAATCATTTTTTCATAGAATGAGATAAAGTATGTAAAAGCATAAATATAATGTACAACATTTATTGAAGTCTGCTTTATAAAGTACTATGCCAGATAGACATAAGAACTAAACATGTTCTCTACCTAAAAGGAACTTTCATATTAACACATATATCAGAAAAACTCAATGTAAAATGAATTTCTTTCTATTCCAGGATAGTACATATGAAACATTTCTGATTACCCCATAAATGCAATCATTATAGAAAAAAAAATTCAGATTATAACCTAGAGCTTGTAAATAATTGAGCAGACAAAATAAGCACTAAATCTACCTTACTCATCCCTCCTCATGTTCAGTGAAATATCCTGAAAAACATCAAAGGCAACATGAAAGAAATGAAAACAACAAGTTGAATAGAACTGACAAGATTACATATACAGGGGAATCATAGACTAATAGAGCCTATGACATTAGTGTTCTGCTCACAATACAGAAGAAACGGAGAGGGCAGGTGGTTACATGGCTTGTCCAGATTAACACAGTTAGTGACACACTAGGGTTTGAATCTAGTTTTCCAGATAAGTAATTCAATAGCAGTCTTTTCATTGTATCAAATCAACAGGTAGACTAGTTCTCCCTGGAAAAACCTAAATAGTAAATTATTTACATTTAGGTGCAGTCCAGCTCAAACTTTTTCTGCTTTATGCAAAGTATTTTTGAAAGGAGTTTCAGAGAGAATATCTTCCACTTTTAATCCTTTTCATTTTCCTATGCTGATGGTATGGCAAAGACAATCTAAAGAAAAAATTCTCTGGGAAACTAGAAGACCCCTAATGCTAAGAGACTAGAAAACCCTGTGGTATCTATTTCTTGTCTTAGTCTGTTCAGGATGCTGTAACAAAATACCATAAACTGGGTGGCTTATAAACAATATAAATTTATTTCTCATAGTTCTAGAGGCTGAAAGTCCAAGATCAAGGCACTGGTACATTCAATGTCTGGTGACAGCCCACTTTCTGGTTATAGACGGCATCTTTCCATTGTGTTCTCACTTAGAAGAAGGGGCAAAGGAGCCCTAACTGGTTTGGCTCAGTGGATAGAGCGTCGGCCTGCGGACTGAAAGGTCCCAGGTTTGATTCCAGTCAAGGGCATGTACCTTGGTTGCGTGCACATCCCCAGTGGGAGGTGTGCAGGAGGCAGCTGATGGATGTTTCCCAGGACCAGCTCAAGGAATAAAAAAAATTTCAAACCCAACAAGGTAAAATTTACAATATTGGCAATCAAATAAATAGTAGGCATTCAAATAAGCAGGAAAATGCAAACCATCATAAGAAAATTCAATTCATTGAAATTAATCTGGAAATGATATAGATAAGATACAGATTAATATATACGGTATTAAAAGAGTTATTACTGGCCCTGGCAGGGTGGCTCAGTTGTTTGGAGTGCCATCCCCTACACCAAAAGGTTTTGGGTTGGATCCCTGGTCAGGGCACATTCGGGAAACAACAACTGATGTTTCTCTCTCACATCAATGTTTCTCTTTCTCTCTCTATCTCTGTCTAAAAGCAATAAACATATCCTCAGGTGAGGATTTAAAAAAAGAGTTATAACCATATTCATATATTCATAAAACTAGAGGAAATATTGAACATGTTAAATAGAGATATGGGAAATATATAAAAAATCAGTAACAAAATTTTAGAACAGGGATCAGCAAACTTTTTCTATAAAGGGCCAGATATTAAATGTTTTAGGCTTTATAGGCCACTTAAAATTTCCATCACTTTAAAAAAAAACTGAAATCTTTAAAAATGAGAAAACTATTCCTAGTGCATGGGTTGTACAAAAAAGTCATGGACAAAGAACAGATAGCACAGACAAAAAATGAACAGAATGATGATAAGTTTATTTAAACCAAGGCATGTCAATAATTACACCATATTAAAATGGTCTAAACACCCCAATTAAAAGGCAGATTGTCAGTTTGGATAAAAAAGCAATACATATCTATAAGATACTTACAAGAAACCCACTTTAAATATAAGGACACAAATAGGTTAAAAGTAAAAGGATAAAAAGTTATATAAAACCACAGGCAGAAATAACAAATCCACAATTATAATTAGAAATTTCAACATCTGACTCTTGATAATATGTAGAAACAATGGACAGAAAACCAGTAAGGGTATAGAATATTTGAACAACATACTATTAATCAAATTGACAAAAATAACATGTCTAGAATAGTTCGCGGAATAATAGCAGAATACAGACTTTTCAAGTGCACATAGAATATTTATAAAAATAGTTCATAATAGGATCCATTTAAAAAGTATAATAAATTTAAAAGGATTCCTACATACAAAGTATATTCTCTAACCACAATAGAATAAAATTATAAATCAATAAAGAACTATCTCTAAAATATCCTCAAAAATTTGAAGCTAAATGCCATGCTTTTAATTACCCTGTGGGGCAAAGATGGAGTGAAACAGGAAATTAAAAGGTATTTTGAACAGAATGAAAATTAAAACAAGCATATCAATATCTTTAATATAGCCTATAGCTATGGCAGTATTTATCCAAGAGAAATTAAGGCATGTGTCCATATAAATACATGTTAAAATGTTCATAGTAGCTTTAATTGTAATAGTCCAGAACTGGAAACAACCCAAAGAACCATAATCAGGTGAATGGATAAAGAAGTACTACACATAATGGATGCTATGGACTGAATTGTGCCCCTTCTCTAACCCCCACGGACCAAACTGAAGCCCTAGCCCTCAATATGACTGTATTTGAAGACAGGTCTTTTAGGAGGTAATTAAGGTTAAATTAGGTCATAAGTGTGGGACCCTAATCCAATAGGATTGGTGGTCTTATAAAAAGAGGAAGAAAGACTTATCTTTTTTCCCTTTGTCCATCATGTGAATTCATAGCAAGAAGGTAGCTGTCCAAGAGCCAGGAACAAAACTCTGACCAGGAACTGAATAGGCCAGCACCTTGATCTTGGAATTCCCGCCTCCAAACCTGTAAGAAATAAATTTCTGTTGTTTAAGCCACCGAGTCTGTGGTATTTTGTTATGGAGGCCAGAGCTGACTAATACAATGAACTACTTACTATTCAACAATAAAAAGGAGCCAACTATTGTTATGTGCAACAACATAGATGAATCTCAAAATAATTGTGCTAAGTGAAAGTAGTCAGACAAAAAAGTATGTACTGTATGATTCCATTCATATAAATTCTAGAAAACTCAATTTAACCTATAATGAAGTAAATCAGTTCAGTGCTTGCCTAGGTATGGGCATAGGTAGAGAAGGGGGTGGGATATAGGGATTACAAAGAGGCACAAGGAAACTTTTTATGGTCATGGATATGTTCCTTATCTTAATTATGGTGATGATTTTACAAGCATCAACATATCAAACTGTACATGTTAAATAAGTGTAGCTTATGTTAATTGCATCTCAATAAATTATTTGAAAATCTAATGAAGATTTGCTTAAAGCATTGTACAATTTTTATCTGCAAATTTTAATCTTGACAATATAGTATTTATATGATCATTTTAAACCAAGACAAAAAAATAGTAAAGATATTTTTAAAGTAGTAACTTAAAATCTCCTGTCAACTCTTAATTCTTACATTCTCTATGGTGATGGAGTAACAAAACAAAAAAGCAACTACCAACAATATTTTCCCTTAACTTGTAAAAGCAAGCACATAGGCATATATTCTCTTCAAGGAGAGATTCCTACAAATAGAATCACCCAAAAGCTATTTATTCATCTTCAAGATCACTTTAAATTGCTTTTTTTTTTTTTGCTGAGCAAATTGGAAAAAAAGGGTGGTTTGTAGCTTTTAAAGGCATAATGGAAATAGTAAATGCAATTCATATTTCCTAATACAGAGAAGTTTTTATTTTCCTGTACCCAAGATAAATTTGGCAATTCTTACACATTTCAAAAAAAAAAAAGTATAAATTAATTTGGTAGTTGACCCTGAAAGAAATAAAGGTTGATAATAATTGTAATATAGAAAAATAACTTTATTGTAGTTTTTTATTCCTTTTACTGCATTCCCATCAATATTCCCATTGCAGAAACTAAAGAAGAGTTTTTCTGCTGAAGAGATTTTAAAACATGAAGTTAATTTTGCATTCTCTATGGAGTCTTGCAAATTGTAGGAATTTAGAGTTGTATATCTTATTTGTTAAGAGGGACTTAAGCACTAATTATAGTTGTCTTTTATTCTAAGTTCAATTGATATGTTAATCTGTCATTATTTTTCACTACTTCTGCCAGTGACAGGAATAATCAGAAATAAATACCTTTTTTTTTGTAAAGGATCTTTGTAATAATCAATTTCACAACATCTGGATGAAGCAGCTTCTTATTGTAATACTAGAGGCCTGGTGCATGAAATTCATGCACAGGTAGGGTCCCTAGGCCTGGCTGGCGATCAGGGCCAATCTGTGGGGCGACCAGCAGGGTGATCAGGGGGCCACTGCTGGCACCCACCTTGGCCAGCCTGGCGCTACCCACTTGCCAGCCTCGCCCCCTCCACCACTGTCAGTCGCCTCCCTCTGCAGGGTGACTGGCGGGGCAACTGGGGGGTTCCCTGCTGGCACCCACCTTGGCTGGCCTGGGGCCTGCAGGCTGGGGGAAGCTCCTGCATTGAGCATCTTCCCCCTAATGGTCAGTGCGTGTCATAGCAACCAATTGTTGCAGCAGTTGTTTGTTCCGCCATTCGGTTGATTTGCATGTTAGGCTTTTATTATATAGGATCCACATTACAGATCAGGAAGTTAGAAAATAAAGTTATGTAAATGTATAGGGTCACAGATACAGAAAGATAATTTGAAGTTTTGATTATGTGCTAATAAGGCTGTGTGTTTCTGGGCTTAGGTAAATGGGTGGGGGGATCATTAATAGAAACTAGAAGGTTGGGAGAAAGATGGAGTTGTGTGTAATGGGGAATGACGAGCAGGATGAATTACATTTGGGATAGACTAAGAGGAGTCAACAGGTAAACTAAGTGACAGGATCTAATATGAAGCAGTCACTATGTGCCTGGAGTTGGTTTAAAGATCAGGAATCAAGATAATTAGAAGAGAGAGATAATTGCCCTAACATGTTTGTTATCACACATCAATTAACATCAAGTATAAATATTATTTTAAAAACAACCTTGGTAAGCTTCAAGTATATAAGGAAGAGAATATTCAGAAATTATTTCATTACTGTCATTTGATACTAGATACTTATCCTTCACAGAAATGATTCAGTAGAATGGTGGTGGGAGGAATATCTTCTGTCTGACAGATTTTCTCTGAATGATCTGAGCAGACACTCTGTCTTTGGGAAATCCAGGTAATCTGAGCTGCAATCAAGAAGTCACTGCTTTAGTGCCCCTTTCACACTATAAAGAAAAAACTTGTTTGCCATTTAATCAATTATGTAGCTATCAGGGGTTTTTCCGTAATGTCATTACTAAAGACTATGGTATATGCATTTTAAAAACTGCATTCTTTTTACAGAGATTCAAATATTTTTCTTTAATACACTCACTATTGTATACTCAGAAAAATATACAATAAAAGTCTCCTTTCCCTCCCCTCACCAAACACCCAGCTTCCAAATTACCCTCTGACAAGCAACCAACATTGTGGGTTAAAATAAAAAAGAAATAAATCTTTTTTTAAGAGTTTGCTATTACATTACAAGGAAGAAAAACTTGGTAATTGAGTTTTATATGGCGGTTCCTCTAGATAGGCATGGCTATTAAGTCATAAAGTAACATTACAACATTAAGTTATGGAGTAACACATTTGTCCTCATGGTTTGTAGCTGTTACTAACCCATGAGGAAGTCCTATAATGAAACCTTGTTTAGCTCCATCTCATATTTGTTAAGATTATATAACTTTTAAAAAAACTTACCCTTGAGTACTGGGGGCACTCACCTAGTGCCTACAAGTGATTAAATCAATACTTTGCACAGAGACAATTCACTGATATTTGATGACTTGTCTTACCCGTACTGGATTGTAAACTCCGAGAGTTGGAACTGAATCTTAATCCTCATTGGACCTTATACTTGGCGCACACTAGTACTCAAAAATACTACTTAAATGTATATATCCTTAAATTTTAAAATCCTTAAAATGCTCACCATGATCTGACCTTTGCCTACTTCTCTAGCCTCACTTCCTCGAATTATGGCATCAGATTGTTCTTAGTTTTAGTTGTGTAAAGATAAGTTTCTCATTGTATGGTTTCTTTCCTTCAAGTGATCCTTCTTCTTTTATCCTCTCACCTCTCCCACCTCCCCCACACACATCCAACTTCATTAACTCTCTGGAATCATTTTCTCCTGCAATATTTCCTGATTTATAACCTCTCCCAACCTGGGTTAATGCTTCTGAGAACCAGCCGTTAGTTCTCTGGGCACATATCTGCACTACATCATCACATCATAAAGTAACTCTGCAAACACTCCACCCAAGTTGTTTTGGTGGTATCCTCTAAGATTAGTACACTGTCTGGCACATAGATGATTTTAATATGTGACTTGAATAAAAAGAACAAGTAACAGGGAAGTCATCTTGGCACAGAGTGTATTTCAGGGAAGGCACAGATGTAGAAATGCAAGTAAGTGAATATTTGGTATACTTTCCTGAGACAGAACTTAAAAAATAGAAAAGGATTTCAATTTTGAGGGTACAATTCAGATCTCAAAACAAATAACAAAGGCCCTTCTGAGAAAGGATAGCAAAATGAGATTTGGCTATTAATAAAACGACAAAGATTAGGAACCAGGAAAGCGCGACATTGGCTGTTACCATAGGACAACGGGACATTTCCTACTGTTGAAGAAAAACCAGAGGTTAAGTGATATTCCAAACCTGCCTCCCAAATGGCCTAGAGAGACTACGGGGCATGACGATATCCCCAAACCGGTACACAAAGCTTTTCCTTCAAATTCATTTTTATTATTATGGTAAAACATACATCCAATGTGCCACTTAAGCACTTTAAAAAGCACAGTTCAGTGCCATTAAGTACAGTCACATTGTTGCACAGCCATCACCACCGGCCATCCTCTTCGTTCACTTTTAACACACAGGCTGCAGCCGCAGCTTCCTTCTTTCCATTAACTTTGTTTTAGTAGCACACTGGGCTTTATGCACCACAGAGCCTTCTGTGCGGTTCCACTCCAGAGACTGGGACGCGTGAGGTACATCACTGAAGGACGACCCTTCACGGGCTACCCAAGTCATATGCTTGTGGTCGTGGGAAGTTATGAGGCAAAGGTTCACTTCATCGCCCGCCCCCCGCCCCCCCGCCCTCTTGAGCATCAATCACTGACAAGTAACCGTAGCAGCACCCACGTCCCCCCAAAGAAATGCAACAACGGAGTCCCTAAAAGACAGACAGCTGTCGAGAGCCAGCGTGGATCTCCCGCGGCTTCCTTTCCACCAAGTGCGTGGGGCGGGGACCGGCTCTTTATCCGGGACCACAGGGAGCAGGTGAAGAGAGAGGAATCCAGGACAATATGAGAAACGCAGCTGGAGTGTCAGTACTCCCCCTTTCTGCCCTCCCCTGGTTCCTTGTTCTTCAGCACCGACCGCCTCGCCTGTACTCTAGTTCCCTTAATCGCCGCAGCCGGCCCGGACCCTTGGGCCTCGCGCTTTGTATTGACGCAAACCTCCAATTCTCGCGGGAACTCGGGAGCGGGAGCCTTGTAGGAATCTCGGTTGGTCTTGGCGCTGAAGCCGCGGCCGAGGGGCTTCAACGGAGGAGGAGGGGCGGGGCGCAAGGCTGGGAGGGGGCGGGGCCTAGGCTTAGAAAGGGGAGGGGACAGGTGGGAGGGGCCGGCGAGTGAAGGCGGGGGGCGGGGCCGAGTGGCCCGGGACCTGTTGATCGCAGGTAGCGCCGACTGGTCGGGGCTCCCTCGGGACTGAGGCGAGTGCGCATGCTCCCGGGCCTCGTCGGGCCAGTAGCCGAGCGGCGGTGACGAACCGGCGGCTCCTCTCCTGCGGTGGTTGCGGTAGCTGCGATGGCGATGTGAGGGGCCCGAGGCGGGATGGTGCTTCCCCGGGAAGGGCCGTCTTCTTCCAGTAGGACTACGAGCTCCTCCGCCCGACAGGCGGTGGAGGTGGCCGAGCCGAGCGAGAGGTAAGCCCCTCACTGTCTTCTCCGTCTCCCCTGGCTCCCGACACCGTCGACCCCTCCCCCCCCCCGCCCCTCTTTCCCACGGGCCGGGCAGGAAACGGCCTCCTTCTCGCTGTCCCCCTCGTCCGCTTCGGCCCCTCACTCGGCGGCTCCCGGTCTGAGCCGGGCCCCGGGCCCGCTGAAGGTCGGTGGGGACGGCAGTGCCGAGTGCGCTTCGGGGGGGGGGGGGGGCGGGTGCCGAGGGTTCGCGGCGCGCCGCTCGCCGGGGTCCCCCCGCCGCCCCTGATCGGAGGCGCCCCTTGGCCGACTTTGCCTGAAGCTCACTTCGGCGGTGTCCCGGGCTGAGCTTGCCCTTCGCCCTCTGCTCCATCCTTGCTCCTCCGCCTCGTCTGGACCCTCCTTTCGGGGTTCAGCCCTTTCATCCCCGCCTCCCACGTGCCTTTTCGCCTCGGTGGTCGGTCCCTGGGTGGGAGGGAGGCAGGGCATCCTTGTACTCCCCTCGATTTCTTCTCTCTCGCTGTGCATCCCCCGTCTGGCTCTCGCCCGACGTTCATTCCTCCCCCGGACCGGGTTTCTCACTCTGGTGCCTCTGTAATTTCTTCCTTGGCCGCCTTTTATTCTCTGACGGTGCGTATGCCGCCTCTCGGTACTGCACCTTCCTTGTCTTTTGTTAGTTTCTGGTTGTGCGTCCGGGCTCTAGCGTCGCTGGAGCTGGTTCTGCGCCCCGCCATTCCTTCGGAGGCCTCCCTCCCTCGGTCCTTACCGCCCTTGGTACCCAGCTGGGCCGCCGTCCGTCTCGCGGCCCCTGCCCCTCCGTCTGTCTTTTTCCATCCTGGTCCCATTTCTAGTCTCTAGTCTTGATTCCTGCTCCCCCCCCCCCCCCGAATTTTTTCTTTCTTCCTATTTGCTTAGGTCGAGTCTCTTAACTTCAATCCATTTAACTTGGTATTAACTCCACAGTTCTGGCCTCTTCCGCTTTCTACCTAAGCTACGAGGTGTCCGCTCAGTATTTTTTAGTTCAGCTTTCAGGTGAATAACATCTCTTCCATCTTCTTTCTTCACTGACTTGGAAATATCACCAAAAGAGTGACAGTGGCAATAACCTGTTACACTTGCCGGTTGAAGGTTTAATTTTTAAGAATTATGTTTACCCGACAGACTAGGAGAAACAGCTTGAGTACAGATTTGATGAAATGGTAAAGGATTAAGATTTGTTAAAAGGCTGAGCTATACACTGATAAGGTTAAAATTTGGAAGTGTTATTGTCCTCCAGGAAATACAGTCGTCCGAGAACAAATCTTAAATGGGATTTAACAAAGTTTTATTTTATAAAATGGGGTGTTAATTTTCATACATTTGCTATTTCAGTTGATTGCATCATTATCCTGATGGTCTCTATCCCCTTTAGTAATTGCGTACAATTTCTACTAAATATTAGAATTAGTGTACTTTACTGAAGGAGAAATGTGTGAGAACACAAGTATTAAAATGTTTAATTGAGCAAAAGAACTTTCTAAACAGTTTTGGAAAAATTCCCCCCATCTCCCTGTGATCAAGATTTGGCTTACATAAAACTTGTCTTTATATAAATCATGATATAGTATCTTATTTTGAAGGCATCTCCTGAAGCAGTTGCTTTTAGTTAAGTTTGCCTTTATCCCAGAGTTTAACTTAATTATGTATTTCTTTCTGGAACCTCATGGGTGTCCACAAACAGTAAATTCTTCCCTATGTTGTCTATGTCAGGTAGGAATTAAAATTTTCAGTTTCTGTTGTACAAAGGGAAACACCAAGACAAAAAGTGTAGTTCCTTATTCAAAGTGATAGTAAAGGTAAAGGTAGAGAGAGAAACAGTTTAGGATTTGACGCCATTAAGCCACACCTCTTTTGGAAGAACCAGTAGTTATTGTGTGTGTGGTACAAGGTGATGCACTCCCCAGCTTTTAAGTTTTTTTTAAATATGATTTTTCCAGTGCAAATAGATAACTGCTGCTTCCGAAGAAAGCTTTCCTGCCTTTCAAAGGCAAGTCTTTTATTTTTAGATAGCTATTCATTAAAAAAGTAAATGCTTACAAATTCTTGTTGGTATTTTTTAATGAGTTGATTCTGTGCTCTTAGAAATTAAGGATTAATGGTTGATAGCAGGTACAGGACTAGAAGTCAGAAGATCTAAACTCTTAATGATGACTCATGGCATTAGTTTATAGAAGCCACTTAACCTCTATGACTTGGTGTGTCTACCTGTAATATGTGGGGGGGAGAGTAACCACCCCGTAATCTTTCAGTAGCAGACTAAGCCTTAATTATTTATAAACATGCTTAGGGCCACCACAGACAAAAATTGCTACATAAGTACTAATTTTATCTCTTTTAGACTGTGTAGTAGTGTGTAAATGAAAGCTTAAATCCCAAATCGCTGGGATTTAGATTTTTTTTTTTTAATTTCAGATTTCTGTGAAAAGCCTAGTAGAAGGCTGTGAACTATGGACTAGCTTAGATTAACGTTCATATACAGCAAAACAAACGCTACAGCATTCAGTTATATGAACAACTATGCCCTTTGTTCGCCAGGATTTGGCACTGAAAATGTAAGAGTTATACCTACAATGTTTCTCTTATCTTACATTTTAGCTTTGTTTACTGTAGGTAGTAGACCCTTGAGAATGGGGATTGTTTAGTGGATAGAAAGGTCAAGGATTTCCTTTGCTTTAACTCTAGGTATTGAGGAAAAACTGCTTCACAGTGAGTTTTGTGATGTGTACATGTGCATTAAAGAAATGGGTGAAAGATGGGAGCATATAGATCTGGAGTGATGGTTTCTTTCCCCCACTGAGTTGTCAGGAAGAAGGTTTAGAGATGAGTAAGAATAAGAAGCAGAGTGGTGATAAAGAAGAAAGCATTCTTAATGGACCTAATGGTTTTTCAGAAAAGTTATGAAGCACAGGTTGTTAATCAGGTCTAGATTTTTCAGAAGGAATAGAGTGAAACAACTCCACAGGGGTTTTAAATTTTATTTTTAAAGATTACTGTTTTTTAACAGGTACATATGTGGTTACCAATGATGTGCTAAATTTAATAAAAATTAGCCCTTTTTTTCTTAATGGGAATGTAAAGATGTCAGGCATATACCATTAAGAGATGTCTCCTACTTGAATAACCCCTTAGGTGGTTTTTGTTTTGATGAAATATTTTTTATGAACTGTCTCTCAACTGGGAGAGCATTCTGAGAAAATATTTCCTTTTACGGGATTAGGTCTCTTCGACCATCTATAATATACAAAGTATTTCTCAATTATGTCATTATATAGAGTTCTGATAGTATTATGTTCTGTTAACTTTTATTAATTTTCCTTTTGCTGTAGTTCTCAATATATTCTGAACTAGAAGTATTCCCTTATTGAAATACCCTTGAAGTGGCCTTAAAGGATGCAGCTGCTTCATTCATGATTGTTTTTTTTAGAGCAGTGTTATCTCTGACACCTGCTCTTTGATGTCTCCAAGTTGCCAGTAAGTTATTGGCTTCAATTGGAAATATGTACTGCTAATTGTAAATGTCTAAGCAGCAAAGTGAGGGCTTATTGTTAATCACAATTTAAGACCTTGGAAGCCTTTGCCATTACTTTTGCCTTTTGGAATTGAAAAACCCAGATTTTAAAACCACTCTCATTCTTACTCAGATCTACTTTAAGACTGAAAATTAGTTACTTTCCTCAGGCAAATAAGATTAGACTGTAGGCTGTCACCAGTCCTCTTCTCTAATCTTACAACTATTTTATGTTAAAGTATGATAATTATATAATGTAATACTTGCCAAGGGCCCCAGTTTGGTAAAGAAGTTCTGAAATAGTCCTTCAGGCAGGGGGAACTAGAGAAATGTCAATAAGGAATGAAATAGAAATATTGTTTGAATTAGAAAGTTGAAATATTCACTGTCTTGTTTTTTGTTGTTTTTGTTGTTTTGTTTCCAAGATCTTAATTGGAGGCCAGTTCTCCCTTTAAAGTCATATGGCCTATAAATCAAAATATTTTCAAACCATGCAATTGAAACTTATACTAATGGCCTGTTTCGTTGAGTTGCATTATTTTGAATAGACATTTTCTTGAATGAAATCATATTTAAAAATTGAGATAAAATAAAACACGTCAGCAATTTATTGAGCTCCAAGTGCCATGCTTAGTGCTTTGTTTAAATTTGTATATATAATCTTTTTAAGCCTTAACCTTTTGACCTAGCAATTATAAATATTTCCTTTTGAGAAAATATAGGCTTAGCAGTGATGGGCAACCTTTTGAGCTTGGTGTGTCAAACTTCGCCAAAAAACTGGGCATAACTCGGGTAGTGTGTCACTTTGAGGAAAAAACTAACTCCAAGACTCTAGTCGCAAGTGTTTCATCCTCAGGAGCAGCAAATGTTTCATCCTCGGCATGCGGCCGCGTGTCATCAGAAATGGCTACGCGTGTCAGTGCTGACACGCGTGTCATAGGTTCGCCATCACTGGCTTAGAGTATGAATTAGAATCTAGGTCTGTCTGATACCAAAGTTACATGTAGACTAAAGAAAGCATAGGCAGTTAAGAAAACATTGTTTCTTAGAATATTTTTCAGAAAGAGGATTGTAATTTGTTCTCGTTCTGAGCTTTTTTCTTTGTTGAGATAACTAATAACACTAAATATTTTAAGGAATGCTGGGCAGATTCCCGAACTAGGTAGTAGATGACAACTGTAGTTCTTTCTGAATTTCTCTTTATGTTAAAAGGAGTAACTAGTTTTTGGTACTTTGGGCTATCCGGTTTTTTTGTGTGTGTTTTTTAAGGCAGATAATAACATGATATATTCAAAGGCACTCTGTCTTATGTTACTGGCAGGTTTGTTTTATGGCATAGATTTATCCCTGAAAAATATATATGAACTGCTTTTGATAAATTAAATCCTGTTTTCCATATAATGTGAGAGGTGGCTTTCATTAAGTGCCCCATAATAAGCAATCAACGTTTTTTCTGTTTCTTTACTTCATTCTCATGTACTAAGTCAACCATGGAAAGGCTCTCAAAAGTTCCTAACATTTTTTTTTACATTATGTTTAAAGATAATTTTATATGGATTTCTATTATATTAACACACTTATCCAAAATGAATAGTTTTCTGTTTTGAGAGTTGCCTCCCACATGCCCCCAACCTCCACCAGGGTAAAGGATCTAACCCGCAACCTAGGTATGTGCCCTGATCAAGAAGACCTTTAGGTGTGCTGGATGATGCTCCAACCAACTAAGTCACACAGGCCAGGGCAAGAACAATGCCTTTAAAACTTCAGATATGGTATTTGTGGGATGTGGGAAATTAGAAGGTTTCATAGTTAGGGAATAATGTTAATTAAATGGAAAATTAAATGGAAAGTTTATCAAGTGCAAATGTTTTTTCATTGTTGCATTCTGATTTCAGTTTTTGTTTTATTATTGGTATATTTATCTTATGGCTTGATGATCATTGAATCTGTTTGCTATAACAATTCAGGTGTAGGCTTTAGAAATATGCAAATTTAAATGTAAACTGTGGAGTTTTATACATTTGAGATTTTTGTCGTTTTTCATTATTTCCTAAATGTGACCTTGGATAAATTATGTAACCATTCTGATCCTTAGTGTGCTCACCTGTAAAATGGAGTAATAACAGCTCTTTTGCATTTTTATGATAATTAAATAAAATAACATAGTTGAAGTTACTGGTGTAAGAGTAGGTGCTCCAAAAAGTTCTGAATGTCTGTTCTGTTTGGTTTCTATTTTATATTGTTATTTGACCTGTATTTGGTATAAAAAGGGAAAGAGAGATTTTTTAAAAGTTTGTCTATAGCCGAAACCGGTTATGGCTCAGTGGATAGAGCGTCGGCCTGCGGACTGAAGGGTCCCGGGTTCGATTCCGGTCAAGGGCATGTACCTTAGTTGCAGGCACATCCCCAGTAGGGGGTGTGCAGGAGGCAGCTGATTGATGTTTCTCTCTCATCGATGTTTCTAACTCTCTATCCCTCTCTCTTCCTCTCTGTAAAAAATCAATAAAATACATTTAAAAAAAAAAAAGTTTGTCTATCGAGCTATTCTCTTTGTCTTTCCTTTGAAGATCTCCCTTTTCTCCTCTCCCCAAAAGAGAAGAATTTTATCTTCTTAAATATTTCTATAATTTCTGCAGTATAGCATATGACTGGCCCTCAGGAGTTCATCTTGATGTCTAAGGAGTGGAAGCAAAAGTTTCTAGACCAGTGACTGTCCGTGTCCACTCTATTGTAATGATTCTGATAGAAACTCATCTTCACTGTGAATCACTTTTTAAAATGAAATGTCACTGATGAAAGTGTGTGCATGTGAATAATTGTGAAGGCAAAAGAAGGCTAAAGCCATCTGAATGGTGGTGATTTTCAGAGTCAGACAAGTAACAGGTGGCTTGGCCATTTTAAAGCAGGATATAATCCAGTGACTTAGCATATTTAACCTTTACAAGCGGGAACTATGCAGAGTGTTAGGGCCTTAGCCAATCAAAAAGGCAACTGCATCAAAAAATAGGACAGATATTTAGACTGAACCAACCATGAAGATTTAAACAATTTAGGTGGCCAGAATTACACCAGATAACAGGTTTAGATGCAAGATTAATCTACATGTCATTGGCTGATTGTTCTCAATTCATAACTGTATGTAACTTAAGCTTTTTGATGTGATTATTAAGGTTCAAAATAACAGTTATGGAAGGTGGTAGTCTACATCTTTATGATGGAGAGAAAAAAAATATCTGCCAAAGAGTGCACGTGGTCTTTATTCTAACACTGGGGGCCCAGTGCATGAATTCATGCACCTTAAAAGAAACTGTGGGACCCAAGGCTGCGGTGGGCACAGAGGCAGGTCTCGGCCCATCCTCCACGCCCCCACCTGGCCCCTCCCTCCAAAACCCCCCCGGTCCCCTATCTGCCTGAAGCCCTGCTCCCGTTGCCACTGCTCCCATGCACTGATGGTGCCGGCCCTGCTCGCACCCGCTGACGGCGTGGAGCAATTGGGGCTGGTGCCAGCAGCAGGTAAGAGCAGGGCTGGCGCCGTCAGCAGGTGCAAACAGCGGCTGCTGCTGCCCTGATTGCCCCTCAGGAGCAGGGGGAGGTGGAAAAGCCTCCAGGGGCAATTGGGGCCGGCAGCCGCCGCTCACAACCACTGACTGCGCTGAGAGATCTGGACCAGCACTGCGCTGGCAGCAGGAGCGAGTGCAGGGCAGGACCACAGCACACGGGAGCAAAGAATTTTCAGTAACCACCAGAGACTCGCCCCAATGACAGTGACTGGCACCCCACCTTGGTCTGGTGCCTCCATTTACCTGCTCCACCATCCCGCCACGGCCAATGCCCACCATGTTCCGCGCATGCCCCCCTGGTGGTCAGTGCACATCATAGCGACCAGTTCGGTTGTTCCACCATTCGGTCTATTTGCATATTAGGGTTTTATATGTATAGATTTTTAGTACCTAAAATAATTATACCAATGGCAAAATATTTCATTTTTAATTTAAGCAATAAATATTTGGAGTTTGGGAAAAACTATAGCATATCTAGGCAACATTTTTGTCAAAATATTTTACGTAACTTAGCACATGTGTGATTTTGTGTTTGTGCACGTACACATTTCATTCAGAAATGACTTTGAAAATCATTTCTCTACCCAGGGAGTTATTTAAAAATTGTGAGTTCTATATCTTAAAAATTAATAGATTTATAATGTTTTGGGTATTCATGAAGATTTTTTCTGAACCACTAAACAGAAGAAAGTAGTCTTCTATTTATTATTGTGCTTTAAAATATGTACAAGTGGATCTTTAATAAAGACATAATGGTTAATGCTGATATCAGTGAAACTGTGAATGAAAACAAAATCCCCAAAACTTATTCCTAAACCTTACAGAGGATATAGATCTTTTAGATATATTGAGAATATTAAGTAACTAACAAAGCATAGGTTTCCTTAAAGTGGACTCTTATATTTACTATTTTGTTTGAGATGTTATTTTTCCTTTTTCATAGGAGGAACAATATATTTTTAACAAGAATCAGTAACTGGAAGTACAAGATTTGTTATTTAATAATGTTAAAATGAAGCTTTGACCAGTAGAGGTAAGACTATGGCATTTCTTTTGCATTTAATTCATAATAGATCAGATTATATGTCAAATTTCCATGAAGAACTATTTCAAGAGCTGTGAAGGGTCTAAGATTTTATCCCATTTGCAAGCTAACAAGTTAGCCTGCCACCAGTGCTGTGGATGTGGTCAGAAGACATGAGACTCCTGTATAAAGGAGGATAGTTTATACCCACAGCAATAGCAGTAGCTAGAGTACCAGGCTACACCTATATATGAGTAGGTTGTGTTATAGTAGAAGAACCCTGAGCTAAGGGTACCTGAATAATTTTTTTTGGACAATAATCTTGCCTGACTTATGCCTCAGGGTGACACTTTATCTCTGTTACTTGGGATAGTAAACATATTTGCCCTGTGTTCCAGAATGAAATACTATCTCTGATTTCCTTAGATTTTGCTAAACACATCCTTGAAATATAGCCTGGAACAATAGGTAGTAATTGTCTCTGTCTGCAAGACATACAGAAACACAAGACTCTGGAGAATTGTCTTTCAATACTTCCTTCTCTGAATTGTTTTATAAAGCATGTATTATCGATAAAGATGATTATATCAATGCTTTTTTGAAATAGTAAAAAGATGGAAACCACTGAAATACCCAATAATAGGAGATTGTTTCAGTTATAACATTCACAGTGTAATAGTTAACAATTAAAAATAATGTTATAAAACTACATTTATTGACATAGATGTTCATCAAAAAAATTAAGTGAACCCTGGCCAATGTGGCTCAGTTGGTTGGAGCATTGTCCTGTACAGCAAAAGGTCACAGGTTTGATTCCCTCCTGGTCAGGGCGCACACCCAGGTCCGGGGTTCAGTCCCCAGTTAGGTGCATACGGGAGGCAACTGATCAATGTTTCTTTCTCACATGATGCTTCTCTCTTTTTCTCTCTCTTCCCCCTCTCCCTTCCTCTCTGTCTAAAATCCAGTAAAAACATATCCTCAGGTGAGGATTAACAACAACAAAAAATTAAGTGAAATAAACTGATTATAAAATACACATGTGGTTTGATACCACCTTTATAGAAATTGTACAAATGCACATACATATGAAGAGTATATACCAAAGTATATATTTTAGTGAATAGAATTGTGAATGTTTTCTTTTTTGCTTATCTGTATTATTTTAACATTTTTGAAGATGAATGCTTTCAGGTTTTTGTAATGAGGAAGAAATTTTTTTTGAAATTTAAAGATGAATAGTCATTTAAGAACTTCACCTAACAGAGAAAAACCTTCATGAGTATAAATGGGGATTAAAGAATGTTAACTTTGGAGTTGCCTTTATGTGCAATGTAGAACTAGAAGAGGATAATTAGGTAGTTTGATTTTTCCTTAATAAGTTACTATTTTATTTATGATAGATAAAGTCAAGAGTTTCTTTTAGTAATTTGGTGTATTATTTATTATCACATGCTACAAAGGGAAACAAATCTTAGAAAAAGCATTCTAACAGGATATATATTATAGAGTGCTATTTTACTAAATATATTATTAGTAAGTATACTTGGTAAGTATAGATTCTGGTGCTATTTTGTTGGGTTAGTCTAAGTTAGATACACTAATTTGCTTCACTTTTCTTTTCTGCCTATATATGATACTCAAATATGTTTAAATAGTAGTGTTTTTGTAAGTTGGCATTTTTGTTGTTGAGCTTCTCATTATTTTTTCCCCTTCTTTAGCCAAGGTGGTGTTACCAGATTTGTCTTCTGAATATAAATTAAAAATGACTGAAATTCAAGCAATGGTAGAATTCTCCGTGGAGCTAAACAAGTTCTACAATGTGGATTTATTTCAGAGAGGGTGTGTATTTTAATGTGAAAACTATATATTTTGTATAAGATAGTATGTACAGTTTTCTTTTATATTTAATTACATACTTTTGTTCCAGTATATATAAGGAAAACAGTGAGGTATATTCAAGTAATTATTTTCTCAGAGAAATTTATTTTTAACCTTTTGCACTCGGATGTCGAGATTAAAATTACTCTTTGAATGTATCAATAATTTGAAATATAAAAAAATCCAAATAAATAAGTTTGTATGAAAAGAAACTTCAGTTTTTTATTCTACTGCCGCACTTTGTAAAATCTGGGGTATTTAAAAAATTAAATCCCAAGTAGAATAAAGGAATCGAGAAAAAAGCAAGCGAGTGCAGAGGGTTAAATACATGTTTGAGAATTATCCACATGGATATAATGATAATACTGGATATATTTAACATGTGTTTATATATTTATACCAATAATTGAGAGAACTTTAATGAAAATGTATAAGATCTCATTTCTCCTTTTTTAAAAGCTTATAGTATACAGGGAAAATAAAATATATATCTGAAACACCAAATAAGGACACAAAATGATGAATGTTCAAAAAATGTATGTAGGAAGTGCTCTAGGAAAAATATCTTTCTAGTTATATATTAGGAAAGTCATTATGGAAGGATAGAATCAAAGTATGAATAAGACTTGGATAAGCAAAGGATAAACTTATAATATCAGTTTCTCATAATATTTATTATTGGTGTAAAAAAAAGTATGAGATCCACACATCTAAGAGAGAGCAGCATGAATCAAGTCTTGGAACTGGGAATTAATATGTTATTTCAAAAAATACTTAGGAGATTGGATATTCTCTAGAAGAAAAGATAGTAAAAAAAGGAGAGGTTATGTTTGTGAAAGCATTTTAATGTCTGGGGAAGAGTTGAGACTAGGGACTAGGATAGCTATTGATGGTTTCCAAGTAAGAATGAAATTATTACTATTATTACAATAAGGACTTACTAACTTGATGAAGATTATGCTATATTAGATTGATGGTTGGTTGTGTATAAGAAATAGAAGCAGGTGGAACAGTTTAGAGGTGCTTGCACTTACTCAAGATATATACCCAAAGGTCTGTACTAAGAATGATAGTAGTGCAGCTGTGACTAACAGGAGTAGAATGAGAGAAATCTTCTGTTGTTTTTGTTTGTTTGTTTGTTTTTGTTTGGCATTGCCATTTTGAAAATATAAAACAATTGTGTTCTGCTCTGCTTCGCATGATCTGTCATCCCTCAGTAGGACAGCCGAGGCTTCTTCTCATGGTAGAGGCAGGAGTGCAAGAAAGAGCAGAGGATGCCAAGGCCCCTTGAATAGGCCTACTTGTTACTTCCACTGCATTCTATTGGCTAAGCAAGTTACAAGACCAGACAAGGTGTCTAGGCTAGTGGTTCTTTGGCCAATAAAATTTAAAACTGTATGGGTATCTATATATTTTTTCTTTTTCTTCTTTTCCTTTTTTCTTGGGTATCTATATTTTTATATAACCCATTCCATGAAACCTATACCCAAAATTGTATTTTAAGGCATGACTATTCTCTAGATGTAGTCACTACTCCTGGAGGATCAGAATTCTGTGGGATCATGCCCTTAAATTCCCTAAAAACCCTCTTGTCAAACAAAACGTGTACTTAGACACTGCCTTAATTCCTTTAGAGAGCTTAAGAAAGGGATTTATAGCCACAACCGTGATTTGATCTTTGTCTATGGCTGCATTTTATTTTGAAAAATCTTTAGGGAAACAGTTTTATATTCCAACCCAGCAAGTCCTGGTCTCTCTTAGATTATGCTTGTAAGATGACCACTTGTTTCTTTAGCTTATCTCCTTCTTGCAAAATCTTATACTTAGGTAAGAGCAGCCAGTGACATTTTTAGCATTCTGCCTGGAAATTAGCTTGCTAACGTACAAAAATTTCTTAGGTACATTGTCTAAATTCTTCTAAGTTATTGCTGACATATTTACATAAGTTTCATCACTACATAACATGGGTTACCATTTTTTAAGTCTCCTATAGTTTCCTTGTTTTTCTTGCCGCTGTAACCCTGTTACTTTGGTCTCCAAGTCAGTGCCACATATTTTTAAGTTTTTGTTAGGTACCAATTTCTGTATTAGTTCTGTATTGCCACAGTAATGCAGCTAATAACAAACAGAAAGCCTCAGTGGCATCACAACAATAAACATTTATTTTTGCTTTAAGTCTATAAGTCAGCTGAGTGGTTCGGCTGATCTGGTCTGGCTTGACTAATCTTTTCTGGGTTGGCTGGGTGCTAGTTGATGCAAAATGTCCTCACTGCCTCACCTGGATGGACTCAGTTATGTTTATGACCTCTCATATTCCAGCTTATTCTCATGGAAGAAGCAGGTTTCCAAAGTGAAAGAAATTATATAAGAAGACGTTGTAAGACCTAGGCTTCGAATGAGCACACTGGCATCTCTGCCACATTGTATTTCCCACAAGTCATAAAGCCAGCCCAGATTCAAGGGGTTGGGAACTACACTCACTTTTTAATGGAAGTCACATTGCAAGAGGTGTAGGAACAGGGATGGGCAAAAAAATTGGAAACATTTTTTAAATCAACCTATCACACACCTTAATTCTAGAGGCATTTTGGGGAATAAATAGTAGGATTTAATGACTGATTCCATTTAGAGGATGATGCTGAGTGAAAACACTTAACATATGAAGAGGTATGGGTTTGCATGATGTCTAGGATTACTTTGAAATAGCTCAGCAAAGGGAAAAAGTACTGTTTAATCAAATATGGCAAACATTTTTTAATTGATGGAAATAGGCAGTGGGCATATCAGTTCATTGCTTGACTTTTACAGATTTAGAATTTGTAATGTGAGATTTAAAAGGTAACACTGAAGTTTTAAATCACATTGACTTAGACAATATTAGAAATACTGAAGAAGATGACGGGTGTGGGACTCAAGATTAGTTCATTTTGATATGTTGAGTTTGAAATGAGATATCTGTTAACGAATAAAAATTCAACAGTTGGCTTTATTGAGTGATTTATGAATCAGGCAGATCCCATTTAGCAAACAGAGAGGAGCCCCAGAAGCTGTACAATATGGAAGACGCTTTTAGAAACTAGTTATGACAAGAAAGTTCTTAGAAAATAAAAGAAAGGGTTGTTTCAAGTAAGGTTATCTTACAGGAAAGAAGGGATCTTATCAGGCAGATTGTCTGAACTTCCTTTGGTGGATAGAGAGGGCCTGCTTGACAAATTACCTCATTGGTAGTGGCCAGAAAATTCCAGACTAACCAATTAAGATAACATTCCTAGAAAAGGTTGAAACTGCACTTGGGTGAGGTATTAAGTTTAGGTTCTTTGTGATGGGTTTTAGCATAAATAATAGTTTGGGCCTGTGGTTTTCTCTTTAACATATCCTAGTGGAGGTAGTTTATAAATAATTGGAGGTTTGGAACTGGGTATAAGGATTATGTGAGTTATCGTTCCCTTTTATTGTCAACCAGCATAAATATAGCATGTATAATTACTGCTTTTATTAATTTGCTATTCTACAATCTGGTTCCCTATCAATAGAGGACTTTTGAAGAGTATTGTTACTGATCTTTTAAAAATCTAATGATGAGAGGCTTACTGTTTTTAGATATAAGGCTTGACTTATTTGTACGAGTATTTTCAAGGATATAATTTACTCTTTTATTTTTCTATTCTGATTTATCTTTTTTTAAATCTTTTACATCTTTTCTTTATGCTACTTAGGTCCTTACTACTTCTGCCATTTAAGCTAGTTAATTTCAAGCTTGTGTTTAGCTGTTATGTTAAACTAGAGGCCCAGTGCATGATTGAATCATGCACGTGTAGGGTCCCCTACACGCTTTCGCTTTTCGCGGTGGAGCTGGGTGCCTGTCCGCTGGTGTACCAGGCCTTTCAGAAGCCTCCGGCTCGGCGGAGGCTTCTGAAAGGCCTGGTGCCGGAGCAGACAGGCACCCAGCTCCCCCACTTTTGATGGACCGCGGCCGCTGAGGGGGGCTACCCTGCTGTTGAGAGGCGCAGGGGACGGGATTCCCGCCCCCTGCACCTCTCAATGGCCGCTGAGGGGGGCTGCCGCGGACACCTGGCTACCCTGCCGTTGAGAGGCGCAGCTGGGTGTCCGTGGCAGGCCCCCTCAGCGGCCGCCCCCTGCGCCTCTCAACAGCAGGGTAGCCCCCCTCAGTGGCAGCGGATCCGTGCCTCTCAATGGCCAGATAGGCCACCCCGAGTCCCGCCCCCCAGCCTCCCGCCGCCCAATCGTGGGCGTAGCGGAGTGATGGTAATTTACATGTTACGCTATTATTAGATAGGATAACTATCAGCTCTAGTAGATAAACATACATAAATTACCTAAATTTATATTAGGAAATAAAAAATTCTTTACTAGTTTATTTTCTGAGATATCAAGTGATTACTTAGGATACTGATATGAGAAACTTAAACTTTCAAGTAATTCCTATGCAATATTTTATTGTGATATTTAAAAAATAACATCAGTAAATATCTTACTGAATAACATTGGAATTATAGTCCAATAAGGAGTAAATGGAAATGGAATGTCTTCTTGTACATGTTTCATTATTGTTCTTTTCCTGCTCTTCTAAATATCTTAGTGTTTAATTTGCCACCATTGTTGTTACATGATAAAGAACTGATTAAGCAGTAACTAAACTTTAGGCAGGTAGAGAGAGAACATGTGACATCTGAGATTTGTTTTGAGTGGGTAGGTTTTTATAGTATGAAATCAGTTTTTAACATAACTCTTTTTTCTTTTCAAAATTGTGCATAAGAATAATTTATCCTTATTGTCTTTAAAAAATAAATAAATAAAATTAAGCAATGAAATTCTTAGGTGCCTTATTAAACTCCTCTGGTTGCTATGGCATTCTCTCATTTAAGTAAGAAATACCATATATATATTTCTTACATTTTCCCCATTTATCTTTAAATATACTGATTTCCCTTTGGGTTTTATCCCACACTAATATTTGATCTGTGGATCTCATACTTTGTTTTCTACCAATGGTAAATATTATGGGAGACTGATATTAGCAGATCAACTTTATTACTTTAGTATGTATAGCTATATTGAAATTGGGGCATCGCGTATTTTAAATGTTTTTTAAATGATTTATTTGTCTCTTTTGCTTTAGTTTTTACCAGATTCGTGCATCTATGAAAGTTCCACCAAGAGTTCCCCACAGAGTAGAAGCTAGTTTGTTTCATGCAACAGGTAAGCCAAGTAATATTTTAAACAAGGAATATTTTCAACTTAAAAAAAAGATCTGAAACATTATACTAGCCAATGACTTTTCATAATTATTTTGTACAAATACAGGATACCAAAGAGCATCATTATAATACCTCTTATAAGAAATATATTTAAGACTCTCAGTAAAACAGGCTTGCTTATAGGTTACTTGTTTCCCTCTTAGCTCCCTTACTATGAGCAAATGAAAAAAAGAAATGTATGTGAAATTTCCAGGGAGGAAAATCCTAAGTACTGAAATGTAATTTAAAAATATACAGTGAGCCCTATCCGGTTTGGCTTAGTGTATAGAGTGTCAGCCCACAGACTGAAGAGTCCCGGGTTCAATTCTGGTCAAGGGCATGTACCTTGCTTGCGTGTGGGAGGCAACCAATTGATGTGCCTCTCTCACATTGATGTTTCTCTCTGTCTCTCCCCCTCCCTTCCACTATCTCTAAAAATCAATGGAAAAATATCCTTAGGTGAGGATTAACAAAAAAAGAAAAGAAAAATATACAGTGAGTCCTGGTCAGTGTCTCAATGGTTAGAGTGTCGGTCCAGTCAGGGACACATGTCTGGATTGCAGGTTGCAGGTTCCATCCTGTCCCCCAGTTGGAGCGCATGTGGGAGGCAACCAATCCATCTGTCTCTCTCATGGTGATCTCTCTCTTTCTCTCTTTTTCTTTCTCTTTCTCTCTTTTCTCTCTCTCTCTCTCTCTCTCTCTCTCTCTCTCTCTCTCTCTCTCTCTTTTCCCCCCTTCTTCCCTCCCTTCTTCTCTTCTAAAAATCAATGAAAAAATATCCTCCAGTGAGGATTAACCAAAAAAAACAGTAACAACAAAATATAGGGTGTGCCAAAAAAATTATACACACTTTAACACTTGTTATCGTATTTAATTTTCACCTCTTTTCAGGTTTAACTGATTTGAAATAATGGGTGAAACCAGATTAAGCTTTGAACAAAGAAAATTTATCCTAAAGTGCCACTAGACTTTTTTTACAGGGATATATAAAAGATAAAGTTTATGGTACAAAACCGGCAACAGTCGATGAATTGAGGGCACACAAGTACTACACAAATACCAAACGAAATGATTTTTGATGTTTGAGATTCCATTTCTTTGAGTTATCAGCAGTGCCTGGACCAGAATGACCATCAGTTTGAAAACAGGCATTAACAAAAAAATTTATTCATTTCTGTAGCTTCTTTTAAATTTTGAAAATGAACTATATGTTAATAAACACTGACTATATCATCATTTGAAAGTGTGTATACATTTTGGGGGCACTCCATATATATGAGTCTGTGGGCCGATGGTCTAACCACTAAGACAAACTGGCCAGGGCTACAGTATACTATTTTATTCTTTGCAGTTAGAAAATGAACTAGTAAACTTACTTATCTTATAACTGAATGTTTGTAGCCTTTGGTCTACTTCTCCCCACCCATACCCCCAGCCCCTGGAAACCACCATTCTACTGTCAGTTTCCATAAAAATTGATTTTTTTTTTGTTTTGTTTTCATATACCATACAGTATTTGTCTTCTCTATCTGACTTATTTTACTTAAAAGCATGCCCTCCAGATTCTTCCATATTGTCGCAAATGTCAGGATCTCCATCTTTTTTTATGGGTGTATGATATTCCATCATTTATATATAGCACATTTTCTTTACCTATTTATCCACTGGCAGACACTTAGGTTATTGTTCTATTTTGACTATTATGAATAATGCTGCAGTGATCATGGGAGTGCAGATTTCTCTTTGAGGTACTGATTTTGTTTCTTTCAAATATATAACCACTAATGGCCCGATGCACGAATGAAGATTAGTGCAGAATGGGCCTTCGTTCTCCTGGCTGCTGGCACCGCCTTCACTCTGGCCGGGAGCCGCCTTTCTGCCTTCCCACACTGCCCAAAGGCCCGGAGCGGCTGGGGTGGTGCGGAATGGCAACGACACAAGCATCCTGTCCAGTGCTTGGCGCCTGGATATGCAAATTAACCTGCCATCTTTGTTGAATTGATTTGCATACTCACTCCTGATTGGCTGGTGGGCGTTGAGAAGGTACAGTCAGTTAGCATGTTACTCTTATTAGGTAGATGTGTGGGCTTGCTGAATTATATGGTAGTTCTATTTTTTGTTGTTTTTATACTCTATCCCTATCTTTCTCACCTCTCCTTAAAAAACAGGTTGTAACATTTTTAAAACCAGTTTCATAGAAAACATCTACATAGGAACAGTTTCTGATAACAGTATGATTTGGTTTCAGTTCAGTAATTTTCCACTAACAAATATAACATTTTTTCTACCTTTTGCAATCCCCTCCTTTTTTTCCTTAAGACTACTAAGGCTCAGCAGAAATACTTATCTTCTATAATAATAAAAGCATAATATGCTAATTAAGCTAGACAGCCGAACCACCTTCCAGACGAAGCCAAAGCCGGGGCTGCAAGGGCCGAGGCAAGCCGCCACAGCTTCAAGGGCTAAGCCCCTTGCACGAGTTTTGTGCATTGGATCTCTAGTTAGGTTATAAACATCCTTTTGTCTCCTAAAGTTGCTACACATTTATAGAATTTATGATTCTATTAATGCTTTAAGGTTTTGATGCCACATTGTAGATAGCACTTAGTTATAGAGAATAGGAAAAAGCAAAACTAAAATAAGAAGGCATATGATAAATCTTTAACAATCTATTTTCTGAATCCTTTAGATGTCCAGTTAACCAGGATCATACACAGGTTTTACTCTTTATTTTAGGTGTGTGAAAAGACCAGTCTCAAGCATTTTATTTATGTTGACTTCTACATTTTGACTCATCTAAATAAACGCTGTAGTGCAGTGATGGGCAACCTTTTGAGCTTGGTGTGTCAAACTTCGCCAAAAAACTGAGCATAACTCGGGTAGTGTGTCACTTTGAGGAAAAAACATTATTTCGCAAATGTTTCATCCTCGGCATGCGGCTGCCTCAGCGGCCGAGTGTCATCAGAAATGGCTACGCGTGTCAGTGCTGACATGCGTGTCATAGGTTCGCCATCACTGCTGTAGTGTTACAAGAGTACATACACTTTCTTGTTCAGATAGATCTAAAGTGAATCTATGTAGGAAAACAATGATACTAAAAAATTCTAACTTCAGGTTATATTAGGCTGAGACTTTTCATAGTAAGTTTCTTTAAAGTTAGAAGCAATCCTGGAAAGTTTGCAATGGATAGGAAAGTGCATTAAGTGCTGCTCCAGGAAACATACAGACTGAAATATTTTAATCCACTAGCAGTTAGTATAGAAAATATAAATGCTCTCTTAATAATCCTTTTTCTTTGGTCTTTTGGAATATGTTTTATTTCCTCTTGACTAAAGTTTGGGTGCCAAGACGCAGGAAATATATTCCCTAAGAACAGGTACCTGTTTGAAGCCATATGTAGACCTATCCATATAAAAGCTAGGAGATAAAACATATTCCCACCATTTTCTTTTATCAAGTTACTCAGTTTAATTCAACTATCTCCCTAAAAATAATGTCAGAGAAGAGTTTGCTTAGGAAGGTATTTTTGAGAGTAGCTAACCTCCCGCTTTCCACAATGGCTGCTATGAAGGTTGGGTAACAAAGAAGTAGTAGCCTACCTTTTTTTCCCCATTAATCATTAGATACCTAGTTAGAATCCATTCAGTTAGGCATAATAAATTGGGGGAAGAACTGAATGTGGAGAATAGTCAATTTATTTTTTGCAACATTGCCCTTTTTGACTAATTTTCTATTGAAGTTCTCGTTTTATCCACAGGGTCTGTCAGAGTGAGTGCTCAAAATGCGTATTTTCTGTAGTTGAGTGATGGGCCTCTTGGATAGATATTCAGCTTGTCAGGACAGGGCAGTTTAGTTGAGGAAGCATTCCTTTCTCAGCTCTGGGCTGTGTAACTTGTACTACTTTCTCAATTAGAAAGCACAGGAGATATCAGAGCAAATGGTGGATCTTTACAGGGATGCAGTTAGGAGTTTGTTAACTGCCTTTTGGAAGTCAGTGTAAGAGTTAAGTGGCGTTGATGGGTTCTATGCAGGTTGTTTCCTTAACTGTTTTAGGAATTCAGGGATGGGAGTGTCTTCACTCTAGGTTCGGCTTAACTGTTTGGTGGCAAATTGCAGTGCTCCATTTAGAGTGGCGTGATCTCTGGAAAGCCGGCTAGGACTTGACAGCAGCTTTTGAAAAGGTGGGACTCCACAAGAAGCCAGAGGTGGCCATTCAGGAATTGGTTCCAGTTTGGATACACAAAGGAAGCAATGGGAGAGTCTTAGACCTCTCTCTAGCAGTACTGTATTTTTCCATGTACTGTATAAGACACTATTTTTTTTTCTAAAATCGTTAGACTGAAAATCGAGGGGTGTCTTATATACAGAAGTCAGCCCAGGAGGGAGCCGCGAGGGTGCATAGCTGCCCATACCTTGTCAAACAGGCTTCTTCCAATCACAAGCTTTATTGTTACTGACATCAGCTGATGCCGTAATTGGATGTGGAGGTGGAGAGTGTGCAGATGCAATAGGGACCGGAGCTTTCTGAGCCCATAAAGATGTCAAAAAATAAAAAGATAAATACTGGTAAGCGATTGTCTTACTCTGCAAAAATTCAAACTGAATGTAATCAGCTATGCATGGAAATAGAGCTGCAGAGAGACAATTTGGATCTCCTCCCATTGAGTGTATGATCAGACAGTGGAGAAAACTGGAAGAACAACTCCTTAAGATGCCAAAAAAAAAAAGGCCTTAAGAGGAAAACCAGCCCTGGCAAGTTTGGCTCAGTGGATAGAGTGTCGGCCTGTGGACTGAAGGGTCCCGGGTTCCATTCCAGTCAAGGGCACATGCCTGGGTTTCGGGCTCGATCCCCAGTAGGGGGCGTGCAGGAGGCAGCCAATCAGTGATTCTTTCTCATTACTTATGTTTCTATCTCTCGCTCCTTCTCCCTTCCTCTCTGAAATCAATAAAAATATATTTTTTAAAAAAGAGGAAAACCAGCAAAATGTTTAAAATATTGATTTCTTAATTTGGAGTTGGAAAAGTGGCTTATACATGGGGGCGTTTTATACATGGAAAAATATGGTATATAGACCAGTGTGTTTGGATCTAAGAGTTAGCAGAATATAACCAGGAATTAGGATTTAAAGGTTTCCAAGTAGTTGAATATTTTAAAAGGCACTTATCCTGCCAGGCAAGACTCTCCAGAGGTGTCAGGTTGGGCACCCAGGGTCCCCTTCTTCAGTGGAATCCTACTCTTCCCCAGAACTCTCATTTAAGTAGTTAGCATTTTCTTCTTCCTTCCTTACTTTCTGATACCTTTAAAGGGTCAGGAGAGGGATTTCTGAGACCCATAAGAATAGAAAAGAAGGAACCAGAAAAAGGTAACAATTGAAGCCAGCAAAATACTAACACTGGCAAATAGAACAAAAGATAATTCCTTTCAACAAGATTAACTTGCCTGTTTCTCAGTCTGTTACACCACAGTACACCTCTGGCTTGCACCACTGTGCAGTTCTTCGAGATTATGTTGTATAGTCTTCACTTATAAAGAAGACATCTCAGTTCTCAGGACCAGTTCAGTGTGTAAAAGTTAGTCAGTGGCACAGGTCAGTGTTTCTCCTTTAAATCCTGGCTACCCAAGAAGAGAAGGGGTCTTCGTGTAGGCAAGCTGGTTTTCTTGGCGTGGTCTCGGCTGGCCGTGATTCTGTGAAGAGATACTTATGTCCTCTGTTTTGTTGTCAGGGATACTATATCTACTTGGTAATGAAAAGAAGCCCAGTGGTTGCCTTCATAGCCTGCTGCTGCAGCAAATTTTGTGCAGGGGGATGGTGGGATGAGTTGTCAAGGACATCTGATGTGCATGGATTCGATGTTTTCCATAGGTGGTGCAAATGCCCTTGGAAACTGGTGAGTTAGCTGTTGGACTATCTGGAAAGGTAGCCTTAACCATAAGTCTTTATTTTATTAAGACAGGAGAAGCTGTTGGCTTTTAATTCTTTTGTCCTCTTATATTTTTACTATTTTCATTTCAACCAAATTCCATCCATGGAGAATCTTTTTTCTCACCTCACACGCTGCTGCACAACCAGGCTAACTAAGCCTAGCACCGCCACTCTGTGCCAACTATTGCACCACCACTTTGCTCACCCGCTCCTTCAGGTACCATTTCCCTGGTAGTTCTGTTTTTAATTTTTTTAAAAACCTCATGTTGTTTCCATTGTGGCTACACCAATCTGCATTCCCAGCAACAGTGCACAAGGGTTCCATTTCTCCACATTCTCACCAACACTTGCTATCTCTTTAGGGTTTTCAATATATAAGATCGTGTCATCTTCAAATAGTGACAGTCTTACTTCTTTCTTTCCTATTAGATACTTCTAATTTCTTTTTATTGCCAATTTGCTGTGGCTAGGACTTCCAGGCCAGACTTGTTAATAATAGCCATTCTTACAGGTGTAATGTGTCTCTCTTTGTGGCTTTGATTTATATTTCCTGGTAAGTAGTGACGCTGAGCATCTTTTTTATGTGCATGATGGCCATTTGTATGTCTTTGCAAACATATCTATTTAATTCCTCTGCCATTTTTTTAAATATATTTCTTTATTGATTTCAGAGAGGAAGAGAGAAGGAGAGAGAGATAGAAACATCAATGATGAGAGAGAATCATTGATTGGCTGCCTCCTGCACGACCCCCACTGGGGATTGAGCCCGCAACCCAGGCATGTGCCCTTGGCCGGAATCGAACCTGGGACCCTTGAGTCGGCAGGCTGACGCTCTATCCACTGAGCCAAGCCGGCTAGGGCATTCCTCTCCCATTTTTATCAGATTTTTTGGTGTGGGGGGTATTTTGAATTGTATGCTTTCTTTATATCTTACCTAATAAAAGAGTAATATGCAAATTGACCCTAACTCTGCCACAACCACAAACCACGCCCACCAGCCAATCAGAGCGAGTATGCAAATTAACATAACCAAGATGGCTACAGCCACAGAGAAAGTAGGAGGGAGGCTTGGGTTTCCAAGGTGATAGAAGAAGCCAAGCTTTTCCCTGCCCTGGCCGGCCTAATCCTCCACTCAAGGCTATAAAGTTTCAGTTATAGAAGGTAAACAAATCCAAACAGAAATGGCTGCCAGCCACCCAGCGAGCAGGAGACTTGGCTCCACTCAAGGATACAAAGTTTCAATTGTAGAAGATAAATAAATTCCAGATACCAGGGCCTCCTCTTGGGTCTCCAGGGGGTGTGGCTGGCCTGCAAACCACCACAGGCCCCTAGCCCAGGCCGCCCCACGCCCCAAGTGAACCCCCACCCTAATCTGGGACACCCTTCAGGGCAAACCAGCTGGCCCCCACCCATGCACCAGGCCTCTATCCTATCTAATAAAAGAGTAATATGCATGCCCTAGCTGGTTTGGCTCAGTGGATAGAGCGTCAGCCTGCGGACTGAAGGGTCCCAGGTTCGATTCCGGTCAAGGGCATGTACCTTGGTTGCGGGCACATCCCCAGTAGGGGTTGTGCAGGAGGCAGCTGGTCGATGTTTCTCTCTCATCGATGTTTCTAACTCTCTATCCGTTTCCCTTCCTCTTTGTAAAAAAAAAAAAAAAAAAAAAAAAGTAATATGCAGATTGACCATCACTCCAACACACAATATAGCTGCCCCCATGTGGTCAAAGATCCTGCCCCCATGTGGACACAAGATGGCCACCACAAGATGGCCATCAGGGAAGGGCAGTTGGGAGGCACCAGGCCTGCAAGGGAGGGCAGTTGAGAGGGACCAGGCCTGCAAGGGAGGGCAGTTGGAGGCAATCAACCCTGCAGGGGAGGGCACTTAGGGGTGACCAGGCTGGCAGAGGAGGGAAGTTGGGGGCAAATAGGCTGGCAGGGGAGCAGTTAAGCATCAACCAGGCTGGCAGCGGAGTGGTTAGGGGGTGATCAGGCTGGCAGGCAGAAGCGGTTAGGGGCAATCAGGAAGGTAGGCAGGCAAGCAGTTGGGAGCCAGCAGTCCTGGATTGTGAGAGGGATGAATGGGCAGTCGGACATCCCTCAAGGGGTCCCAGATTGGAGAGGGTGCAGGCTGGGTTGAGGGACACACATACCCCCCCCCCCCGTGCATGAATTTCGTGCACCGGGCCTCTAGTATTTTGAATATTAACCCCTTATCAGATATATGAGTCACAAATATTTTCTCCCAGGTAGGTTGCCTTTTAATTTTGTTGATGTTATCCTTTGCTGTGTAGAAGTTTTTTGGTTTGATGTAGTCCTATTTGTTTAATTTTTGCCTTTATTTTGGTGTCCAATCCAAATAATCATTGCTAAGATCAATGTCAAGACCAGTGTCAAGGAGCTTTTTACCCTGTGTGTGTGGTTTTATTTATATATTTATTTATTTATTTTATTTGAGAGAGAGAGAGAGAGAGAAACAGAGAAACACCAGTTTGTTGTTCCATTTATTTATGCATTCATTATTGATTCTTCTATGTTCCCTGATCGGGAATCGAACTGTGACCTACTGGTTCATAGGTGGATGCTTAACCACTGAGCCATGCTGCCTGGCCCATTTATTTGTATCTTATTCAATTTCTTTCATTAGTATCTTATGGTTTTTAGTATAAAGGTCTTCCATCTCCTTGGTTAGATTAAATTTATTTCTAATATTTTATTGTTTTTGGATCTGTTGTAAATGTGATTGCTTTCTTAATTTCTCTTTTGAGTAGGTCATTGTTAAGTGTATAGAATTGCAGCTGATCTTTGTATGTTGAGTTAGTATCCTGCAATTTTACTGAATTTGTTAATTAGGTCTAACAGTTTTTTGGTGGAATCTTTAAGGTTTTCAATATATAAAATCGTGTCATCTTCAAATAGTGACAGTCTTCTTTCTTGCCTATTAGATACTTCTAATTTCTTTTTATTGCCAATTTGCTGTGGCTAGAACTTCTAGTGCTAAGTTGCATGGAAGTGGTGAAAGTTGGTATTCTTATCTTGTTCCTAATTTTAGAACAGGGGTGGGGAACCTTTTTGCTGCCAAGGGCCATTTGGATATTTATAATATCATTCGCAGGCCATACAAAATTATTAACTTAAAATTAGCCTGCTATATTTGGTCAAACACTCAACTCACCCCTAATGCCTTGGCAGGGCCAGACCAAATGATTTCTCAGGCCTTATGTTCCCCACCCCTGCTTTAGAAGAACACTTTCAACTTTTCACTGTTGAGCATGATGTTGCTAAGGATCTGCCATATATGGCCTCTATTATGTTGAAGTATATTTCTTCTATACCTAACTTATTGAGAGTTTTTATCACCAAGGTATGTTGAGCCCTCACCAGTGTGACTCAGTTGGTTGAGCAGTGTGCCATACACCAGAGTGTCACCAGTTTGATTCCATGTCAGAGCTCATACCTGGATTCTGGGCTTGATCCCCAGTGGGGGGCATGCAGGAGGCAGTCGATCCATGTTTCTCTCTCTTACCAATGTTTCTTTCTCTCCTTTCCCTTCCTCTCTCTAAAATCAACTTTAAAAAACATTTTTTAAAGTATGTTGAATTTTATCAAATACTTTTTCTGTATCTATTGAGATGACAAAATGATTTTTATTCTTCATTTTGTTTATGTGGTATATTATATATGTATACTTTTTAACACACGCCCCCAACACAAGTATTTCTTTTTTTAATATATTTTTATTGTTTTATGTTGTTGCTTTTTTGTTTGTTTGTATTTTGGGGTTTTTTTTAGAGAGAGACAAAGGGGGGAGAGAGAGAGAAACATCTGTGTGAGAACAAAACATTGATCGGCTGCTTCCTGCATGCCCCCAAATAGGGATTGAGTCCATAACCCAGGCATGTGCCCTGACCAGGAATCTAATTGGCAACCCTTAGGTGCATGGGACAACGCCCAACCAACTGACCCACATGAGCCAGGGTATGTCATGTTCATTGATTGGCATATGTAAACCTATCCTTGTATCTCAGGAGTAAATCCCACTTGATCACAGTGTATGATCCTTTTAATGTGATCTTGCATTTGGTTTGCTAGTATTTTGTTAAATTTTTGCATCAGTGTTTATTAAGGATATTGGCATGTAGTTTGCTTTTCTTGTTGTGTCTTTATTTGGCTTATATATCAGGGTAATGCTGGCCCTGTAAAATGAGTTTGCAACTATTCCTTTTAATCAGTTTTTTAAAGAGTTTGAGATGGATTGGTATTAATTCTTCTTTAAGTGTTTGGTAGCATTCACCAGTGAAGCCATCTGTTCCTGGACTTCTCTTTGGTGGAAGATTTTTTATTATTGATTTAATCTTTATATTCATTATTGTTCTGTTTAGATTTTTCTGTTTCTTCATGGTTCAGTCAAATGTTAGATTGGGTTGTTTGAGATATTTCTAGGTTATTTGTATGGCAGAAATATTACATGTAATTAGTGTCATTTACAAAGCAGTGTTATTTTGACATTATGACACATAGTGTTTCAAAAATACTCAAAGTATCTTTTTTTTTTTAAAGTGCGTTTCCTGGGCAGTGTGATTTTGGTTTTTATTAATTATATAAGTCCAGATTAAGTCATTGTTGTTACCAATTCAGTTTCCAGTTTCTGATATTATCAACTATATTTTATTGACTGTGAAATGTCAATGATCTGATAGTTTACTAGTGTGTAAAAAGGAAGTATCTTTTAAAAACAAATTGCTTATGTCACACACTAGTCTTTATTTGTCTTTTTTTAAAATAAATCTTTATTGTTCAGATTATTACAGATGTTCCTCTTTTTCCCCCCCATAGCTCCCCTCCTCCTGATCCCCCCTCACCCCATGCCCTTACCCCCCGCCACTGTCCTCATCCATAGGTGTAAGATTTTTGTCCAATATCTTCCCGCACCACTCGAGCCCCCTTCCCCCTGAGAATTATCAGTCCACTCCCTTTCTATGCCCCTGATTCTGTTATATTCACCAGTTTATTCTGTCCATCAGATTTTTTATTGACTTGATTTTCAGATTCACTTGTTGATAGATATGTATTTGTTGTCACTTTGTTGCTCATAATTTTTATCTTTACCTTTTCCTTCTTCTTCCTCTTCTTAAAGAATACCCTTCAGCATTTCATATAATCCTGGTTTATCGGTGATGAACTCCTTTAGCTTTTTCTTGTCTGTGAAACTCTTTATCTGACCTTCAATTCTAAATGATAGCTTTGCTGGGTAAAGTAATCTTGGTTGTAGGTTCTTGCTGTTCATCACTTTGAATATTTCTTGCCACTCTCTTCTGGCCTGCATAGTTTCTATTGTGAAATCAGCTGACAGTCGTATGGATACTCCCTTGTAGGTAACTAACTTTTTCTCTTGCTGCTTTCAAGATTCTCTCTTTGTCTTTTGCCCTTGGCATTTTAATTATGATGTGTCTTGGTGTAGTCCTCTTTGGATTCCTTTTGTTTGGGATTCTCTGCGCTTTCTGGACTTGTAAGTCTATTTCTTTCACCAAGTAGGGAAAGTTTTCTGTCATTATTTCTTCTAATATGTTTTCAATATTTTGCTCGCTCTCTTCTTCTGGCACCACCATAATTCAGAAGTTGCTACGCTTGAAGTTGTCCCAGAGGCTCCTTACACTATCTTCATATTTTTGGATTCCTTTTTCTTTTTGTTTTTCTGGTTGGGTTTTTTTTTTTTGCTTCCTCATATTTCAGATCTTTGGTTTGATTCTTGGGGTCCTCTAGTCTGCTGTTGGATTTCTGTATATTATTCTTTATTTCAGACAGTGTATGCTTAATTTCTGACTGGTCCTTTTCCATTTTTTTGGTATTCTCATTAAGATCCTTGAAGGTCTCACTAAGTTCCTCGGAGGTCTCACTAAGTTTCTTGGTGGTTTCTAGAAGATTCTTGAGTAACCTTATAACTGAGGTTTTGAACTCTATATCCAGTAGTTTGCTTTCCTCCATTTCTTTCATTCGTGACATGTTTCTTTGTCTCCGCATTTTGGCTGCTTCCCTGTGTTGATGGAGTGGCTTTGTGTGGTAGGTGACCTATAGGGCCCAGAGGCTCAGCCTCCCCAATCACCTGAGGTGGACACTCTTGGTGCACCCCTTTGTGGGCTGGGTGCACAGTCTTGTTGTAGTTAAGTCTTGATTGCTGTTGGTACACTGGGAGGAATTGACCTCCAGGCCAATTGGCTGTGAGGATCAGCTGTGTCTAATGGAAGAACTGCTGTGCTGGAGACACCCTTATGGGGCAAGACTTGCTTCAGTGGGGCTTTGGTGCTCACTGAGTCTGCCTCTTGAGTGTGTCACTTATGTATGTGAAGAGTTGAAATCTAGTGTCGTCTCACACTGACCACTAGGTACTCTGGCTCCTGGATCTCCAAGGAGGTGCAAGTCAGCTACTGTCTGAGGCCACCCAGCAGGAGCTACAGCAAGATCTGCAGATTTCTCCTCTTTGTTTGGGGTTTGGAAGTTTTGGAGCTCTCTTACCCAGCTACAATTTGTTAGGTTAAGCTGCAAAAGGGCAGGCCATTCATATGCAAAAGTCGCTGCACATAGCTTGGGTGGGTTTGTGAATTGGGTGGGGCGGGGGTCTCAGGGAATCACCAGAGCAGAGCGTAGCAAACAGCGATGGCTGCCAGTCAGCAGTCTCTGCGTCTCCGCATTTCTGTGTCCCGCGCCCCAGCGCAGTAAACAGTGATTCCTGCGAGCACCTCTGCGAGAAAGCCACCCTCACTTTCCAACCTGATGCCAGACAGTCCAGCTTCTCCCCATAGGAGTCTGGGTCCCCAGAGTCTCGCCGTAAACTGGAGTTCAGAGCAGTCGGGAGCTTGTATCTCCCTTCCAATTGGAAAAAACAGTGCACCCAGTCACCAGCCTGATTTGCGCACCTCCATACCTCTGCTTTTCCACTCCTCTGAACCTCCTACCCGGTCTCAATGCGCTTTTTTCTTTCCTTCTAGTTGTAGAACTTCTACTCAGCCAGCTTTACCGTGATTCTGGGTGATAGTTGTTTGGTCTTTTTAGTTGTAGTTTTGGTGTGGTTGTGAGAGGCAGCACGTACAGGTGTTTACCTTATGCCGCCATCTTGGTTTCTCCCACACACTAGTCTTTAAAAGAGAAGCCTAGGTTTGGAAAACAGTAGACTTCCTTAATATGTAATTTTAGCTTACATTGGAAACATTATATATATGTATGTGTATTTTTATACCATCATTCCAGAAAAATGTTAAGAGGTTGCATACATTTTAATTAAATTATTGCAGCTTGGATTTTCTTTATACATTTTATACATCAGTTTCCTTTTTTCAAGTATAATTGACATATAATATTATAAGTTTCAGGTATATGACATTGATTTAGTATTTATGTACATTATGAAATGACCACCAAGGTAAAGTTTACTCACCTTTAATCACCATACAAAGTTATTACAATATTATTGACTATATTCCCTATGCTGTACATTACATTCCCATTACTTATTTTATAATTGTAAGTTTATACCTCCTAATCTCCTGCACTTCTTTTGCCCATCCCCCCTGCAGCCACCAGTTTGTTCTCTGTATCTGAGTCTGTTTTTCTTAGATTCCACATATAAGCATACCCTGTTTTTCTTCTAACTTTGATTTATACTTTATTTCAAGACCTTATCTTTCTATCACTATTTTATCATAATTCCCACACCTTGTGCATATTTATGGAAAATGTTCAAGAAGAACTGAAAAAATAATGATTTTGTCTGTGAGTCACAGTAGGGCAGGTTAGATGCAGGAGGAATTAGATGGTATTATATGGCTTATCTTACCTTATAATAGAGAAACATGCAAATTGACCGCACCTCCGCTATGCCCACGATTGGGCCGGGAGGAGGCTGGGGGCGGGACTCCGGGTGGCATATCCGCCGTTGAGAAGTTCAAGATGGCGGTGCCAAGTGGCCGGGCCCATGCCGCCACTCCCGGGGGTGCCTGGGCCCATCAGCACCCCGGGGGGGCGTGGCCGGGCCCATGCCGCTGCTCCCGGGGGTGCCTGGGCCCATCGGCACCCCGGGGGGGTTTGGCCGGGCCCATGCCGCCGCTCCCAGGGGTGCCTGGGGCGATTGGCACCACGGGGGGCGTGGCCGGGCCCATCGGCACCCCGGGGGGGCGTGGCCAGACCCATGCCGCCGCTCCCGGGGGTGCCTGGGGCCATCAGCACCACGGGGGGCGTGGCCGGGCCCATGCCGCCACTCCCCGGGGTGCCTGGGGCGATCGGCACCCCGGGGGTTGTGGCCGGGCCCATCGGCCACCCGGGGAGCCGTGTCCGGGCCCCTCCCGGGGGTCCCGGGGTTGATCGTCCACCTGGGAGGGTGTGGTCCTGCCCCTCCCGCCCCTCCCGGGGGCCCGGGGGTCAATCGGCCACCTGGGGGGGCGTGGCCCGGCCCCTCCCGCCCCTCCCGGGGGTCCCAGGGCCCGAGGCTTTCCAGGCCTTGGGCACCAGCGGGGAGCCTGCACGGATCGCAGGAAACCACTGGGGGTCGGCTCCTGCGATCCTTAGCAAGGATGTTGGGTGCCGCGGATCCCAAGGCCACTGCCCGGGGCCCTGCCCCGACCCTGAAAAAGGCAGAAGGCGGTGGCCACAGCCAAGGCCTGGGTCCCTGGTGCCGGCAGAAAACTGGTGCAGGCAGCCAGGTGAATGAAGGTCTATTGCACGAATCTTCGTGCAAACGGGCTACTAGTCTTAATATATTTAAATTATTTCCAGTGTGAGATTGTACTGACAGTGAGAGGTTTGGGTCAGGAAGTAGCTGTCCTCTGTAGTAACATCAGTCATGAAAGATAATGAGTATTTGGCTGTTGAAATTGATTAGTAAGAATACATTCAGAGACTTCTGCAAGAGAGAAGTCATTCTAGTTCTAGGCCCCAGCTTAAAATTTTAGAGGACTGTGTACAATTTCAACAAAAAATTCAAATAACAAATATCCATTTCTAATAGTGATAGTATTTTTTAAAAAGAAATGTATGTTATTTTATTTGCTTTTTAATATCCATATATCTTTTTTCTTTGAAAAAAAATTTTATGCAAATAATACAGGCAAATAATTAAAAGATCTATTAGTCCAGAAAGATTTGTAGTGAAAACCATAGCTCATTCTCTAGATGCATCCACTTTTTACTGTTTCTCTAGTCCTAATTGTTTACTCTATGTAGACATTTTCAGTTCTTGTTACAATAAATGACAATTTATCTCACACTATTCCCATAACTTTCTTTAACCATTACTATACCTTCAAATAATATACTTAAGGCTTCATACCTTATTTCATCAAATATGACAGGCCTCTTATTAAATAAGGAGATATGTAATCTTGTGTTTTTATTCAAATTTTCTCTTTTTCTCTACCTCCCAACCTGTTAGATATATTTTGTTTTATATTATCAAGGTTGCTAACATTCATATTCTGTTTAGTAGTTAAATCTTATGTGCTTTTTCTATGGGTTAGTTCCAAATGTTGAAATAAGTAACAACATTTACATTTTTATAGTAACACAACAGGGAAAAGGGTTTATAAAATTGAAATGCTATTCAGCATACAGAAAGAGGATCATAAGTTTCTGGCAAGACAAGACAAATCCAGTTACCATTTTGGTATTGATCTGGGTCACCTGTGATATATAGATCTTTGGTATTTTAGAAGTTGTAGATTCAAAGATGAGGCTCTGTTATAGTTAATAAAGTAGTGACTTGGAATCAGGATTCCAGCTTCCTTTTCTATTACCTTGGAAAACTCGCTTAACATCTGTGAGCTCCAGTTTCTCATCTGTGAAATGTGTTTCCTACCTTACAAGGTTGTCGAAATAAGTTAAATAAGGTGTGGAAATAAGTAAAAGTTCTTAGCAAATTGTAAAGGGTTGTATACATGTAAAATATTATTATTGGGCTTCTGGTGAAATAAGAAAGACTGGGAAGCAGTCAAGTTTTGGCTCATCTTACTTAATAATAGAGAAAGATGTAAATTGACCGTACCTTCGCTATGCCCACAGCCAATCAGAGTGAGTATGCAAATTAACCCAACAAAGGTGGTGGTTAATTTGCATACATACCTGGGTCCAGGGAACCTCCTCGGCACCCAAGTCACTCCCAGCCGGCCAACAGGCGGAGGCTTTAGGTTTAGGAAGGGGCCAAGCTGCCTTCGGAGGGGCGGGGGTCCCCTTCCCAAGCCTAAACCTGGGGCGGAGGCTTTAGGCGTGGGAAAGGGCCGAGCCTGCGATCTGAGGGGCGGGGTTCCCCTTTCCAAGCCTAAACCTGGGGCGGAGGCTTTAGGCGTGGGAAAGGGCCGAGCCTGTGATGGGAGGGACAGGGGTCCCCTTCCCAAGCCTAAACTTGGGGTGGAGGCTTTAGGCTTGGGGAGGTCCTGGGGGGGGAACCCCTTCCCAAGCCTAAACCCGGGCAGAGGCTTTAAGCTTGGGGAGGTGCCGAGCCTGTGATTGGAGGTTCTGGCGGGGGGGACCCCTTCCCAAGCCTAAACCTGGGGTGGAGGCTTTAGGCTTGGGGAGGTGCTGCGGAGGGACCCCTTCCCAAACCTAAACCTTTGGGAAGGGGCTGAGCTTGGGATTGGAGGGAAGGGGAAAATATCAATGGAAAGATATCCTCAGGTGAGGATAAAAAGAAAAATAAAGAAAGAAATGTCATATCCTATGAAAGACACATCTTGAAAATGCTTAAAGAAAGTTATTTTTTCATGGTGAAGGGACTGGAGTTTTTGTTGATGAAAATACCTTGGCAGCAGCAGGGTGATGGGGCTGGCACCTTCCCCTGATCAGCCCAGTTGCCTCAAGCAAAGGGAGGCCAGACTGTGGCTTAGGTCCGCTCCCAATGGGGTGCGAGCTTAAGCCATCTGTAGGACATCCCCTGAGGGCTCCCAGTGTGTGAGAGGGGGCAGGCTGGACTGAGGGACCCCTCCCCCAGTGCACGAATTTCGCACACCGGGCCCCTAGTCTACACTTAGAAAAGAGAAACATGCAAATTGACCGTATCTCTGCTATGCCCACAAGCCACAGCCACCAGCCAATAAGGAGCGAGTATGCAAATTAACCCAGCCACGATGGCAGCGGCCACGGGGCTGGAGGAAGCAGGAGGCTTGGGTTGCCCTGGTGATGGAGGAAGCCAAGCTTCCTGCCCACCCTGGCCTCCACTCAAGGCTACAAAGTTTCAGTTATAGAAGATAAATAAATCCCAGATACTTGCTTCCAGCCGGCCCTGGCCTCCGCTCAAGGAGGTGCTGAAAAAGAAAAGGCTGGGGTCTTGGGTTGCTGGGGGGTGATCAGGCCAGGATGGTACAGCAGTTGTGGGTGATCATGCTGGTTGGGGGCGGGGCCGTTGGGGGTAAGCAGACCAGCAGGGAGGCCAGTTGGGGATGAGCAGGACGTCAGTGGAGGTCAGTTGGAGGTGATCAGGACAGCGGGCGGAGCAGTTTGGAGTGAGCAGGCCAGCAGGGGTGGCAGTTGGGGCAAGCAGGTCAGCATGGGGGGCAGTTGGGGGTGAGCAGGCTGGCACGGGGGGCAGTTAGAGGTGATCAGGCTGGCAGGGGTCATTTAGGGGCGAGCAGGCCAGTGGCAGGTGGCATTTGGGGGCAAGCAGGCCTGCAGGCAGAGTGGTTAGGGGCAATCAGGCAGGCAGGCAGGCAGGCAGGCAGGCAGGCAGGTGAGCGGCTGGAGCCAGCAGTCCTGGATTGTGAGAGGGATGTCTGACTGCTGGTTTAGGCCCAATCCCTTTAAAAGGGCAGTAGGACATTCTTCAAGGGGTCCCAGATTGGAGAGGGTGCAGGCCGGGCTGAGGAACACACACCCCCTGTGCACGAATTTCTTGCACCAGGCCACTAGTTTACTATAATTTGTGAACCATTTACTGTTGTAAAGTGCTAGAACTTATAGTGAAATTAATTTTGTTTTTCCTATGATTTATATAATTTCAGTTATGTAGCATAGTGATTAAGTACATAGGATTATATCACATGTTAATAAGTAAATTAAAAATTTTTTTAAATCATTAAAACTGTTTTTGATATAAGAAGCATGAACAATGATCACTAACAGCAAGAGACCTACAAAAGATCCCTGAATTTATAACTTAACAAGGAAATCTAGGTACCTGGGATTACATTTCTGTGCTTATAAAACTGGCTTAATCTATAGAAAGTGTTTGAATTTGAACATAATTAGTTTCACATTTTGTTTTGCCACCCACTAGCTATGTATAAATTTAAGGTGTACAGCATGTTACTTTGATATGCTTATATAGTATAATATGATTGCCTTTGTAATTTTTCACATTGCATAATTATAGTAAACTATCCTATCTAATAAAGGGGTAATATGCAAATTAACCATCACTCTGCTACACCCACAAGCCACGCCCACCAATCAGGAGCAAGTATGCAAATTAACCCAACCAAGATGGCTCCAGCCACGGAGCAAGCAGGAGGCTTGGGTTTCCCCGGCAATGGAGGAAGCCAAACTTTCTGCACACCGTGGCCGGCCCAGGCCTCCATTCAAGGCTACAAAGTTTCAATTATAGAAGGTAAATAAATCCCAACAAAAATGGCGGCAGCCATGGAGCTGGAGAGAGTAGGAGGCTTGAGTTGCCCCCGACAATGGAGGAAGCCAAGCTTTCTGCACACCCTGGCTGGCCCAGGCCTCCACTCAAGGCTACAAAGTTTCAATTATAGAAGATAAATAAATCCCAACAAAAATGACTGCAGCCACAGAGCAAGCAGGAGGCTTGGCTCTGCTCAAGGCTACAAAGTTTCAATTATAGAAGATAAATAAATCCTAGATACCAAGGCCTCCGCTTGGGTTGCCGGGGGGCGTGGCCGGCCTGCAAACCACCACAGGCCCCTAGCCCAGGCCGCCCCACACCCCAAGGGAACCCCCACCCTGATTCAAGACACCCTTCAGGGCAAACCAGCTGGCCCGCACCCGTGCACCAGACCTCCATCCTCCTATCTAATAAAAGGATAATATGCAAATTGACCATCATTCTAACACACAAGATGGCTGCCCCCATGTGGAACTAAGATGGCCGCCAAAAGATGGCCAGCAGGGGAGGGCAGTTGGGAGGGACCAGGCCTGCAAGGGAGGGCAGTTGGGGGTGATCAAGCCTGCAGGGGAGGGAAGTTAGGGGTGACCAGGCCTGCAGAGGAGGGAAGTTGGGGGCGACCAGGCCTGCAGGGAAGGGCAGTTGGGGGCAGGCCTGCAGGGGAGGGCAGTTAGGGGCAAACAGGCTGGCAGGGGAGTGGTTAGGGGATGATCAGGCTGGCAGGCAGAAGCGGTTAGGGGCAATCAGAAAGGCAGGCAGGCGAGCTGTTGGGAGCCAGCAGTTCTGGATTGTGGGAGGGATGTCCGACTGCCCCTTTAGGCCTGATCCTACTGGGATCGGGCCTAAACGGGCAGTCGGACATCCCTCGAGGGGTCCCAGATTGGAGAGGGTGCAGGCTGGGCTGAGGGACACACACCCTCATGCACGAATTTCATGCACCAGGCCTCTAGTTTTTTAATATATTTTTATTTATTTCAGAGAGGAAGAGAGAGAATCATTAATTGGCTGCCTCCTGCACGCCCCCCACTGGGGGGATTGAGCCCGCAATCAGGCATCGAGCCCTTGACTGGAATTGAACCTGGGACCCCTAAGTCTGTAGGCCAACGCTCTATCCACTGAGTCAAACCAGTTAGGGCTATAGTAAACTATGGTGGTCTATATACATTACACTGTACATTAGATCTCTATGGCTTATTTACTACTCAATGAAGGTTTGTACCTACCCTTAAACAACATTAGTCTTATACCCATCCCGTGGTAACTACCATTTTACTCTCTGTTTTTTATGAGTTTGACTTTTTAGATTCTACATAAGTGATATATACTATTTGTCTTTATTTGACTTATCTCACTTAGCATAATGGGTTCAGGGTCAATTCATGTTGTTAGATGGCAGGATATACTCCTTTCTCATGGCTGAGTAATATTCAATTGTAAATACATATCATACCTTTTTATACATTCAGGTTTTTTTCATATCCTGTCTGTCGTGAATAATGCTGCAGTAAACATGAGAGTGCATATGTCTATTCAAAACTCTGTTTTACTTTCCTTTGAGTATATATACAAAAGTGGAACTGATGGATTATATGGTACATCTTTTTTAATTTTTTGAGGAACCTCCATATTGTTTTCTGTAGTGGTTGGATCAATTTACATTTTCACTGACAGTGTATAAGGGTTCCCTTTCCACCACATCATCATCAGTACATCATCTTTTGTCTCTTATTGATGAAAGCTATTCTAACAGGTGTGAAGTGATATCTCATTGTGGTTTTGATTTGCATTTCTCTGATGATTACTGATATTGAACATCTTTTTGTGTGTCTGTTGACTACTTTGATGTCTTTGGAAAAATGTCTAGTTCTGATTTGAGACTATTATTTATGAGAAGAAAGTCAGGGAAATTTCACAAAAATTCAAACAATGTGTGAGGAAGGTCTTATTACTTTTATGAAAGTTGACAATTAGATAAGCATTTGGACTAATAGGAAATCAACCCTTATTGAACAAAAAAGGCATTTTCATTATTTGTATTTGATAAGGGTTTTTCTAAAATCATCTGTATGGATAAAATTCTTTGTGTGTGTGTGTTTTACATTCTTCTTCCTACCTACCACTACCTAGTGCTCTTATACAGGTTTTAGCAGTTTAAAAAATTAATATGAAAAAAGTAAGGTTGAAAATAAGGACTAGTTATCAAACTAAGAAAGGATTGGTGTCCAATTGCTTTGCCTTGGCAGTAGTTAATTGGCCACTTATGATAAAGCTTTAAATACTTTGAAGTGCTACTAGAAGAACTATCTCTTTCTCCCCTATTAGTTATCCCCATAAGCTTTGTCTAGCAACCAACTTTTCAGGCCCTTTCTTTGAGAGCCACTGAAATGTGGTAGTTTTGCTGACTTAAGATTTTTCATTATTTTACCCTATTTTACATGTCTAACTGTATTTCCCACCATTCTCCCTATGGATTCTATAGAACCACTACTGATTTCTCAAATGTGATGGGTTCTAAATTACCTCATTATTTGTACACATTCTCTTCCTCATCTCACCATTGTTAAGCTATAGATTAACTCCCATAGGTAATGAGAAGTTTCCTCTACTGTGTTTCCATAGCACTTTGTAATTTTTTCCCCTCAGAATTTGGAATTCTGAAGCAATCAAACATCAAAAATCATTAAATCAGAATGCTTTTATAACATGAGGAAAGTTTAAAGAAATAATAGCTTAGAGACTATTCATATTCAGTTACTAATTAATCTGAATAATCTCAACAACTGAATAATCTCAACAACTGAATAGAAAACTTACCATAAAGTTAGATCTTTCAATAAACTTTGCATAATAATGAAAGTAGAGTTTAGTTGCTATTATAAGCCTTTATTTTGCTTTCTCTGTGGTCAGCAGCTTCTTTTGTCACTGCCATTAGTTATCTATTTACCTGGCTTAAGGGATAATGATAATTACATTGCCATTTGCTTTAGTCTCCTGAAATAGGAAGTTAAGAGATTAGCACATTGTACTGCAATTATTTGCTTGTATGTTTCCATTCACACTAGATTAGGAACTCTAAAAAGAAATCATATTTTTATTTATGTTCATTTCTCAAAGCTCCTGGTATTTTTAGAGGCTTAATAAATTATGATTGAACTAGAGGCCCAGTGCATGAAATCATGCATGGGTGGAGTCCAACGGGCCCGCCCCAATCAGGGCAGATCAGGGCTGGGCCTGTCGGGAGAAGGAGACAGCAGGAGGTTGGCTGGCCGGCCTGCCCCAATTAGGGCTGATCAGGGCCGGCCAGCTGGGGGAGGTGCCGGGGCGAATGGGGTGGGGGGGCCGATCAGGGGTCAGGGGCCATGGGAGGTTGGCCAGCCAGCCCCACCCCCAATTGGTTTGGGGAGGGCCGATCAGGGGCAGAGTTGGCTGGGGGGAGGGCTGCAGGAAGTTGGCTGGAGGATTGGGCGGGTTCACTGGCCCCAGTGGGCGTCATAACAACCAGTCATTCCGGTCGTTACAGTATTCCGGTCGCTAGCTTTTTATGTATTTAGATGAATGCTCATTTGTTTACAAAGTAAGAGATACCAATGCTAGCTGTTTAACCAAACAAAATGCTGAAAGATAGAGGAATAAAATATAAATTATGACTAAATGTAAGTATTTATAGTTGTATATCACAAGTCACTAAAGTTGTAGATCTGATATTTGGGTTAGCAGATAACTGAGATGCAGAGTGAAAATAGTTATTTCAACAAGGAAATAGGACAATAAATTAAGAAGTTAGATGAAAGTTCATTTATTCAGTAAATAATTGCTGAGTGCCTATTATGTATAAACATAGTGCTTACTCTTAAAGCAATGAAAAAGATATATGTGGTTCCTAAGCTCATAGGCAGAGTATCATCTAGTAAATATTAAAAGCAAAGAGGGCTTCAGACTCAAGACAAACTGAGCATCACATATGCTTGGGGTTTTTTGTTTCCAATACTCTTTCGTAATCGCAATATAAAAGCACAAAAAGGAGTAACAGACAAATATTTCAATAAATTTTTGAAGGACAGAAAACACAAGTGGGAGCTAAATTACCTTCTGGAACACCTTCCAGGAATTTTAGGCAGGTATAACAGATGAAATGAAGTGAAAGGTGATCCTGAAAACAGGGATAAAGGTTTGTAATTGGATAAGCTGTGGTATAGTTGGGCACGCAGGCCCAAATACAGAATGTCAGGAAGATTATTATTTACCTTAGGACAGAAACCTCAGGGCTTTTCTGGTGCACGGATTTGTGCACTGGTGAGGTCCCTTGGCCTTGCCTTTGGGGATCGGGCCAAAACCAACTCTCCGACATCCCCAGAGGGGTCCCGGATTGCAAGAGGGCACAGGCCCGGCCAAGGGACCCCACCAGTGCACTATCCGGGCCGAGAGGGACCGCAGGAGGGCTCCAAGGTGTGTCCGGCCCATCTCGCCCAGTCCTGATCAGCCAGACCCCAGCAGCAAGCTAACCTACCTGTCCGTGCGCATCATAGCAACTGGTCGAATGTCAAATGAATGGTTTGACACTTAGCATATTAGGATTTTATTTTATAGGATATTGCCCTGGGGTATTAACACTCGAGAGTAAAATATTCATTCTTTTTCTTTTGTTTTGTGGCTAACACAAAACAAAAAAACATAACATGAAATCTGCCCTTTTAACAAATGTTTAAGGGTACAGTACAGTGTTGTTAACTATATGCACATTGTATACAGAATGTCACTAGAATTTTTTCATCTTGTGTGACTAAAACTCTATACCATACAAAGCAATTTGTCATTTCCCCCTCCTCTCAGCCCCTAGCAACCACCATTCTATTTTCTGTTTCAATGAGTTTGACTATTTTAGATAAACTCAGTACAAGTAGAATCATTGGTCTATGTAGCATCAGTCTTCACAGTTCATTCATGTTGTATAGTATGACAGGATTTATTTCTTTTTTAAGACCGAAAATATTCCATCCTATACCTCATTTTCTTTACTCATCCATTAATGGACATTTAGATTGTTTTACCTCTTGGCTACTGTGATATTGCTGTAATGAACATGGGAATGCATATATGTCTTTGAGATCCTATTTTCCAGAAGTGGGATTGCTGGATCAATGGTAGTCCTATTTTTAGTTTTTTGAGGAACCTCCATATTGTTTTCAATAGCAGGTACACCATTTTACATTCTCATCAACAGTATACACGGGTTCCATTTTCTCCACTAGTGCTGACCATGTTCATAATATATGAAGTAAGAAATATGAGACATGACCTTTGCCTTCAATAAGTTTCAGTTCCTTCTTCCTGAAATGCTCTTTCTTTCCATCTTTATTTGATTAATACTTTTTCATGGTATTTCAATTCAGATGCTATTTTGTCAACAAAAGCTTTCGTGACTCCACAGACCCGGCTCATTCTCATATTATAAGATGCTATAGCTGCCCTTCTTTGTAACACTCAGTGCAGATGTAATTTACAGAATTATATGGAGGTATTTATGTATTTTTTTATGTGTCCTCTCATTCTTTTAGCACTTTCTTACTTTCTGGTATAAAAAGATGGCCCAGGCTTTTCTCATCCTATTGGTGCCCCAGCTCTGGAGTCAGCCATTTCTCCAAAAGCCTTGATTCCTTTTAGTGAATAATAGTATCTAAAAATCAATATTTGGGGCTGTCCTGATCCTAGGCCCTTTAAGTGGATACAGCTAGTGAGTGAATGTATGTACACATGTGTATATTTACGCATCCTTAATAATTTTTTTATTTAATCAGTCCCTTGTATGTGCCAGTCCCTTGTCACTCTTCCCTCTCCGTCATGGGCTACTTGGGCTTCAGCACCTCATGTCAGGTGACTCCCCTATGTGGACACCCTCCTTACCTTACTTGGGCTCAATCAGAGTGTGTCAGACTGCCCACACTCACCCTCTCCCCCATATGAAAGTTTTGTCTTCTCTTTTGGACTCCACCCTACAACATGATGCCTGTCTACAAGGACACCTTCCTTACCTAATTTGAACTCCAGCTCTCCAGCTTTAGGTACCCTCCCATACAGTTGCCCTCCTCATCTTGCATGGCTACCAATACCTCACTCTAAGTCACCCCTTCACCTAGATTGCCCTCCTCACCCTGCTCAGGTTCTGACTTCACTACAGGCTGCTCTTCTCACCAGGCACAGGCTCAGATATCAGACTACCACTCAGTGTGAACAGACCACCCTCTTATTCCAGCTGGACCCTGATATCCCACTCTGGGCTTGCTGACCCATAGAGATGCCCACCTGGCTTTATCTCTGGCTTATACATCTCCAGTTTCTTTGATGGATCCTCATATCATGTTATATCTGAGGATAGAGAAATAAGACAGCAGGTGGCCTGCTGGAGTGACTTAGTACCAACAACGCAGAGGGCAGACCAAACTTGAGAGGCTAAGGACATGGTCTTTGAGATTCTCTCACTTCAGACACCAGCTGCAAGTTTAGGAGTCCACAAACTACCCTCACTTCTGACCAGCTGGCTATAAATTTTGGTTCCTGTATTACCCCTGCCAGTTTGACAATTCACTAGAATAAGTCATATAACTCAGGAAAGCATTCTACTTGTCTTACAGTTTTATTATATAGCAAAAGGATAAAATTAGAACCTAAAGAAGAAATGCATAAGGCAAGATTTGGGAGGATCCTAGATTTGTGAGGCTTCTGTTATTCCCTCCCCATGGAGTCAGGATGCATTACCCTCCCAGAATATTGATATGTTACAAAATATAGAATATTGCCAACCAGGGAAGCTCACCCAAACTTTAACGTCCAAAGTTTTTATTTGTGTTTTATTACACAGGCATGGTTGATTGAATCATCATCTCAAGCCCCCTTCCCTTCCCTGGAGGTTGGATTTACATCATGTGGCTCAAAGTCCCAGCTCTCTAATCATGTGATAGGTCTTACTGGTGGGGCCAACTCCTATCCTGAATCTCCTTAGCATAAACTATCTAGGGGCCCACCTTGAATCACCTCATTAACATAATCTCAGGGCCCACTATGAATAACAGAGACACTTCTATCACTGGGAAATTCCAAGGATTCAGAGATCACCTTCCAGAAATCAGGGACAATGACCAGCCAGATTCCTTTTTGTCATTGTTTTTTTTTTTTTTAAGTATATTTTTATTGTTGGTAGTATTACAGATACCTAGTATCTCCCATTTTCCCCAGCCAGATTCTTTATTCCAAGGTTTAGAGGTTACTTCCTAGCAACCAGGACAAAAGCAAACCAAATTCTTTATTATGCAAGCTATGAAAAACTAATTTGCTTTCTTTTGTGGTATACATATCAATTTTTTACTTTTAAAATATCTACTTTGTGATTTCCATATTACCTTCTTGGATGAAGATAATTGTACAACTTAATAATGGTTATAATGCATTTATCATTTTTTATCATAGAAATGAATTATCAGAAATGTTTTAATATTGCTAAATAAAATGATACTGGCATTGGAGTAATATAATCAAGTTTACAGTGTTTTAAAGTAAAAGTTTTAATTTTCTTGTAGTATATTTTGTCCTTTACCTGTCACTTATGTATCTTACTTGTTTTAGGTATGTCTTTAGCCTTTCCAGCTTCAGTTCATGATTCTCTGATTTGCAGTAAAACATTTCAGATTCTATATAGAAGTGAGGAGGTTGTTTTAAATGATGTTATGATCTTCAAAGTTAAAATGTTGTTGGATGAAAAAAAGGTAAATATCTCTTTATATATATTTAGATAACTTTTTTGTAAAGCCTCAGTGCATATTTATAACTTTCTATAAGTATTTTTAAAGTATTTTGTATTATAATTTTTCTTCAGATTGAAGAAACTCTTGAGGAAATGGGTTTTCTGTTATCCTTGGATCTGCACTTTACAGATGGAGATTATTCGTAAGTAGGCAAACAAAACAATTAAAAATCCATAGTTACTCGTGACTATTACCTGTTAATATTAGATTCCTCATTTACTTCTTAGAATTCAACCTTTCCCCAGTGGTTAGGCCTACTCCTTTGTGCCATGAGCTTCAGGTAGTGAAATCAACAAGATTTTATATTGCTGTCTAATGTAAACATGATGCTTTAAAAATTATTTACATTATCAGTTTTTAAAAAATAATTAAGTAACTAAATGTTTGAATAGTTTAAACAGCTTTACAGAATATTAGCCTTTAGGAAATATTTTATACTTATATGCACATATGTTGCTTTTTCTAGGGCAGATGATCTGAATGCCTTGCAACTAATAAGTAGCCGAACATTGAAGCTGCACTTTAACATCCATAGAGGTCTTCATCATCATGTTAATGTTATGTTTGATTATTTCCACCTTTCTGTTGTGACTGTTACAGTCCATGCATCTTTGGTTGCACTACACCAGCCACTAATAAGGTAAATTTAACCCAATACCTGGTCTTTATTAATGTAATACCTTTTCTTTTTATAGTGAAAACAGATACTTTGATAAAGATAACTGAAGAACTAAGGAATTTCTAATTCATAGTTATTTAATAAATACTTACATTTTATACTAAAATATCGAATTAATAAAATTGAAGAGCATGGGAACGTTTGATTGATAACTTTATTGTTACAGAAATATGCAGCAATCATTGTCAGATAAACTGACCAAGAAAAATAATGCAGTCTGGAAATAACCATATAATATTGTTTAGTCTGAATTTATGTTTTCATGCAGTGCTACACTGTAATTATTCACCCTCTGGAAAAGTATATTAATTTTTTCTTAGATTTTTGTTTGTCTCTTGCCTGGATGGACTAATTTTATCTTCTTAAATCTATACTATACAGTAATTCTTGTTTTCTAAGTCATTAATCAATTTGAATACATCTTGACTAAATCTTTTAAAATTATTTTATGTATATCACTTTAGCTTAAAAGTACATAAAATTCTGGATCATAATAAATGCATTGGAGAAATTATTTTTTCTGCCCACTACCCTGGGGAGATACATTTTCTTTTATTAATGTAAGAATAAAATTCAAGCTCTCATTTTTATAATAAAACATTTTCCTTATGGTATGGGCAATTCATGGACACTTTTCAAATCAGTAATATATGAAAAGACTCCAAATTGATTGGATTTTTGAATTGTCTACTTTATAATTTCTGACACAAATCTGATTCCAACAGCTGATATTAGGGATGATGCTTAAAGGTTATGATTTTAGACTAATTTGTCAGAACACTGAGTAGGTAATTTTCTAGAATTATCCTCAGAATTTGCAGAAGACCTCCACAATTTAACATATTGCCCACAAGTAAGAGCCTCCTGTGGCATATCTTTACATTGTTTTAAAAACTTAAGTGAGAACCTCTTCCATTGTGTTTTCCCATAATCTCTTTTAGAGCAGAGGGCCAGGAAGAGATCTGTTTGATGACTTGCTTTGCCTTCCTTATTCTCTAGTAAAATCTAGTTCTCTAATAAGTAACTAATGTTTGGCCATCTTTGTCTGACCTCTTAGGCCTTTGAGTGTTTTTTCTCGATTGCTTGTAACTTCTGTAAATAAAACCATGTTCTATTATATATTATTTTATCATAAACTTCCTCAAAAATTTTTAGATTTTGATTGAATTAATTAATATGTAATATGATAACTGAATGAAACTTTCTGATAAGAAAGAGGTTTTTGAAATATAACTTTGAAATAAGTAGTATGTAATATACTTTTATATGACTTGTATATTAGGTTATAATGATGAAAGTTTATTTGTTTATGAAATACATGCCTGTAGTTTTATGAATCTCTTATTTTTGTATTTTCAGTAAGAATCCCTAACTAAACTAAATCTACCATTCCTTTTTCTTTATAGCACTGGCTTAGTTGTTCTTCTGAAAAATATATAGTTCATAGAGGTTAGCTCAGGTTATTAATGTTGCTTTCTAAGGCCCTGAATACATAGAGTAGCAATATTCATACTAATCCTAGTGAGTTAATTGTGTGCTTCCTCTTGTAATGCAGCAGTTTTTGCCACAGACTAGTAGGAGAAAGGGACAGCTCATCTCCTAGAGACTGTTTGCTGGAAGGAGAAGACATTTTTGGCTCAGAATCAGAAGCCAAGAGGATTAAGTGTTGGCTCTGGTTAGTGGCTGGGAAAGAAAATGAGGGGCCTGCAACATCTGAGGTTCTGTTCTTTACCTAGCTGCCATGGGCCCTGATATCCCTCTCTTGCTGCTAGAATTTTGCCCTGAAAGAAGCAACATCTTTCCCTGCCTTTCTTTGCCTGTACATGAGGCTGGAGAAGGGAAGCAAGGAGAGGGTAAGGGACAGCTTTTTGCTAGTGGTGTGCTGGTAGAGGGGTCATGTTAAGGGTAACATTCCTCGTTATTTATGCTTCGACAAGCTTTTCCTGAAGTTTTATTATAGGTGAACTTTTTATTCTTGAAACAATGAAAAAATTTTAATTTATAATATTATCCTTTTCGTTAAAACAATTTCTATGATCAACCCAACTATAGCCATTAAATCAGTTATATAAAATTAAGTGGGGTTAGGATTTCTTTATTTGCTTGTTTTTTACATAAACTGTTTGTTATATATGAACTAGAGGCCCGATGCACGAAATTTGTGCAATAGTAGGCCTCCACCTCCCCCCACCCCACCCCCCCCCACCCCGGCTGCCAGCACCGGCTTCCCTCTGGCACCCGGGACCCGGGCTTCCCTTGCAGCCCTGGCTTCCCCATTCCAATTAGCATATTATGCTTTTATTATTATAGATTCTTTTAAGTGCAACTTTTATAACTCAATTCTCAAAAACGCATCATAGCAAGTGGAATTTACCATCAACTTGCTCCCTTCTTTGCTGGGGATTTTGATTTTGCAGATGAAGGCTATTCTCAGCTTATGGCAAAACTGATTTACTTTCCTGTCTTTTCCCTTTTTTCACATTGCCAAATAGTCCATATTCTTTGGCCTATGTATGATTAGCCAGTACTTTATCTCAAATAATATTGTGTATGATTTTTAAACTTTCAAACAGGATAGACTTCTTATTCTATAGAATTTTATATATGAAATATAATGTTAATACTAGCAACAGTGGTTCATATAATATATGGTTGAGATGGTGCCCTGAAGCATATATAAAGAATATCTTAATAGAGTTCATAGCCTTTTAGTGAAGAGAAAGAAAATATCTTTTTTCGAGAAATAGAGGCAACAAATAAATTTAGTAATTTCCCTACATTTAATGTGCGAGTTCTCTACTTCTCTATGTACTATCCATATTTGATTAAGTGTTAACTTTATAAAGTTGGTAACCAGTTCTGACAGATAATTATTTCCAAATTAAAGCTTGACCCTCATTTGTCATTTAGCTACTCTGGATCCCACTGTTTTATCTTTGGGATCCTTTGAGGCTCCCTGAAGCCCAGTTATAAAGAAGTAATCTCAAGCATCTAATCTGTTTTTAAAAATCTATATTCATTGTGTCTTTTCATAATAATTCAAATTACTAAAGGAAAAATTACTTTGGAATACTTTAGAAATCATAAACTTGCAAAACCCTTGCTTTTTATTCTATTCCTGTAAGACTTTTCTTTTTAAGTATTTAAATTATTATTCAAGTAGACTGTTGTGACCATAATGTACTTATTTCTCCAGCTTTCCTCGCCCTGTGAAGACTACTTGGTTAAATAGAAATGCACCAGCACAAAACAGAGATTCTGTGATTCCAACTCTTGAAAGTGTGGTCTTTGGTATTAACTACACAAAACAGCTATCACCAGATGTAAGAACTGATATGTTTATAGATCCTTTCTTCCTTCTTATTTCAAATGAGATGTTTCTTTAATGTTTTATTTGTGAATGTGATATTTCTTTTATATTAATATTTTGAGCTCAACAACTTATAGACCTAATTAAATATGATTCTATCAAATTGATTGGTTCCAGTTGTTTATTTTGAAATTTTAACTGGATACTTAAAGATTTTACCAAATTTAATAGATAGAGATTTTTGCCTTTTTAAACTTGTTACTGGCACCTCTTGCTCTCTTAACAGAACTGGTAGAATTATTCCAAAAGTGCCTGTAAAGAACATTTGGCAAAGTTAGACCCAACTTGCAGTAGTACAAGTATAGCCATTACTCCTCTGAAAGGAAAAGGGAATCTGTTTGTATAAAAGGCTAAGTGTCCGTCTGACCAGTAGCTATGACACGCACTGACCAACTGGGGGCAGATGCTCAACGCAGGAGCTGCCATGACACGCACTGGCCATTTAAAAATAAACGGCACCACAGACCAGGCACCAACAAACCAACACTCGGCTTCCCCCAAGTGGGACACAGGCCCTGCCACTACCCCGGAGCAATACCCCATCAAATCGCAGCCAATGCTGCCAAGACCCCATGGCGCAAAATGCCGCCCACAGCCCAGCGTGAAAAGGTCGCTGTGGGCTCCATGTAATGACGTCACATAGCAATGCCCAGCTTCCTCTCCCTAGCAACTAGTCTCCTTGGAGTTTCTTCAGCCCAGGAACACGACTTGCTTTATAGCCAGGTGCAAATATTTTACACTTTAACCAAATGTTTATGTGCCTCATTTCATTTGATCGTCACAGAACTCCTGGAGTAGGTAGATAGGAGACTCAGTAGGATCCTATTTTCTTTTCATTAGCTGGAAAACAGAGATTTAGAAAGTTTAGAAACTTGACCCAACTGAAAAGAAGTAAGGAATGGTGGACCTTGAAAATGACTTCCGGTTTTCTCACTGTGCAGAATAGAGTCAAACACTGCTACAGTTAAATATTTTAGCCTTTGTTCTCCCTGAGTGATCTATAATAATAATAATCTGCTTTGTGTTGGTATTTACTGCTGTATTGCTGACAATTACCTGAAAGAGAAGTTGGGGTGCTTCACTGGGCTGGAAAAAGTTTAGCTACATCAGAAAGCAGGTCTAACTAAGCAAGTTTATTCTACACATATAAAAGGCTAAGTTGACTCACGCATGCATGATACATATAAAGCTCTCGCTGGTGCCAGTCGCACATGTGTGTTTCAATATGTCATTGTCAATCGTGAATTTGGTTAACACTTCTATTATAGAGAAAGGGCGAATAGCAATATTAAAATATTTCTTCTAATTAATTTCCTTTCAATGTGCACGAATTCGTGCACCAGGACACTACTTATACTATAAAAGCAGAGTGTCTGTCCCTCAGTCCAAATGTAATTTGAACCTCAAATTTTTAAAAAACTCATAATCTTCTTGTTTTAAAAATCTGTCACTGAAATTGCTAGAGTTGCATTTCATGTTTAAATTGCTTGTATTAAGAGCAACTCCCTAAAATATTGCCAGATTTCTTATGTTTTAGAAAAGCTGTAATTAGTAAATGCTTAAGGTTTTTATTTCATTTCTCTTAAGTTTCAAGTGTAACATTTTTATATTTTGGTTACTAACACTCTATATCCCAAATCTATTCTTTATTTAGGGTTGCAGCTTTATTATTGCAGACTCCTTCCTACATCATGCTTATCATTTTCATTATACACTTTGTGCCACTTTGCTGCTAGCCTTCAAGGGATTGCACAGCTACTTCATCACGGTAACAGAAGAGATTCCCTCTTGTCAGAAACTAGAACTAGGTATGTTAAAGTAGTCAGACCTATCTTATAGTCAAGTAATTTTCTTCATTCTCATATTACTAGTTATCAGCTTTGACATAGTTTTTCTAAACTAAAACTATAATGTTAAGTGCTTCACTTTTCCTTCTTTCAGTTCTATCTTTTTCCACCTTTGGTAATTACTTTCTGCAATTTATGATATTGAGAACTAACTTCTTGGTGCTAAGTTTGAAATGAGTCTTTTGATAGATTTTTTTATAAAAGCATATGTTCATATACTACTTCAACTATAATCAGAAAGTATACTGGAAAGCAAATGTAATTATAGAATCATGGGAACATAAATTAAACTCATATTTCCAAATATTTAAAAATCAAAGAAGAGTAGAGGTACTTGGGACATTTTTATATACATTTGGTTTTAAGTGACCTCAGATCTTATTTCTTTGATTTCATTTCAGAAAAGAATTAAACTTTAATTTTAATCCAACAATAATATCTGCATATATGTTACAGTAGATGATAAAAAAAATCATATTGCCTTGCCCGGCTGGTGTGGCTGTGGCTCAGTGGTTGAGCATCTACCCATGAACCAGGAGGTCACGTTTCGATTCCCGCTCAGGGCACATGCCCAGGTTGCGGGCTCAATCCTCAGTAGGGGGTGTACAGGAGGCAGCCAATCAATGATTCTCTCTCATCACTGATAGTTCGTTCTCTCTCTCTCTCTCTCTCTCTCTCTCTCTCTTTCTCTCTCTCCCCCCCTTCCCTTCCTCTCTCAATAAAATAAATTTTAAAAAATCATATTACCTTAACTTTGTATGTCCTTTGTAGTTTGCAAAATCCTTGTACATATATAATTTCACAAAAGACAAATTATTGGGATTAGCAGAAATAAGTTTTTACTTAGACTTTCAATATTTTTTTATAAGCTTTTATTTTAAAATGTCAGGTTATAGCTCACCATAAAAGCACATTTTAGTGATCTCTTCCAAGTAAATTATTTTTAATATATATATTGTTTATTGATTTCAGAGAGGAAGAGAGAGAGAGAATCATTGATTGGCTGCCTCCTGCACGCCCCCTACTGGGGATCGAGCCCACAACCCGGGCATGTGCCCTTGACCAGAATCGAACCTGGGACCCGAGTAAATTATTTTTATTTTACATTTGAATAAATCATAAATTACATTTTAAATCTTACTTAAAATTTTCAGTGTTCTTTGTTTATTTCTTTTGTTACTCAAGAATCTCAGTCTTTTAACAATATTGATGCACTTAAAAATAGTCACTGTTATTGAAAATAATTCTTGGGTTTGAGACTAATTAGCCTATTTTTATAATTGCCTATTTGGGAATGCAAAAGAACTATAAGAAAGTATAATAATTTGTACCTTACTTAAATTCAGCTGTCAGAAAATGCTGGATATTGTGCCATTCCCTATCATCAACTACTCCAGAGGGTTTGATTAATTCCATTAGTTAAGTTCAAACTTTTTTAATTTAAGAAGCAGGTATCAATTGTCTGTGTAGGATATTTGATGCAAAAATCCCAATGTATACACAGAAACACAACCAATAGGAATGTGTGTTTGTTCTTTTTTGCTCATGTGTTCTTTCTAAAGATATAAATGGAAGTGTGAAAGCCTTTTGATTACTATCCTCTGAAATTTTCTTTTTCCTTACTATTATTTCCTATCCTTTGAATGTTTCTATTTCCCTTAGGAAAATCCTGTAAGAGACTACTGCTTAAAATACAAACTTTTTAAAATGAAAGGATTGCTTGTAGAATAGATGAATTTAGGCTATCACTTATCCTCAATTGATAGAAAAATTATGGTGCATGTATTTTTTAACTTGGTTCTTTGGAACTCAGACATATTTTCTTAGGAGAAACCTATCTAATAAAAGAGTAATATGCAATTGACCGTCACTCCAACACACAAGATGACTGCCCCCATGTGGTCAAAGATGGCTGCCCCCATGTGGACACAAGATGGCCAGCAGGGGAGGGCAGTTGGGAGGGACCAGGCCTGCAAGGGAGGGCAGTTGGGGGCGATCAAGCCTGCAGGGGAGGGAAGTTAGGGGTGACCATGTCTGTAGGGGAGGGAACTTGGGGGCAACCAGGCCTGCAGGGAAGGGCAGTTGGGGGGGGACCCAGGCCTGCAGGAGAGAGTAGTTGCGGGGGAACAGGCCTTCAGGGGAGGGCAGTTGGGGGGGACCAGGCCTGCAGGAGAGGGAAGTTGGGGGTGACCACGTCTGCAGGGGAGGGAAGTTGGGGTTGACCACGTCTACAGGGGAGAGAAGTTGGGGGCAACCAGGCCTGCAGGGAAGGGCAGTTGGGGGGGACCAGGCCTGCAGGAGAGAGTAGTTGGGAGGGACCAGGCCTACAAGGGAGGGCAGTTGGGGGCGATCAAGCCTGCAGGGGAGGGCAGTTAGAGGTGACCAGGCCAGCAGAGGAGGGAAGTTGGGGGCGACCGGGCCTGCAGGGAAGGGCAGTTGGGGGGGGGGGGCCAGGCCTGCAGGGGAGAGCAGTTGTGGGGGAACAGGCCTTCAGGAGAGGGCAGTTGGGGGGGACCAGGCCTGCAGGAGAGGGAAGTTGGGGGTGACCACGTCTGCAGGGGAGGGAAGTTGGGGGCGACCAGGCCTGCAGGGAAGGGCAGTTGGGGAGGGACCCAGGCCTGCAGGGGAGAGTAGTTGGGGGGGACCAGGCCTGCAAGGGAGGGCAGTTGGGGGCGATCAAGCCTGCAGGAGAGGGAAGTTGGGGGTGACCACGTCTGCAGGGGAGGGAAGTTGGGGGCGACCAGGCCTGCAGGGAAGGGCAGTTGGGGAGGGACCCAGGCCTGCAGGGGAGAGTAGTTGGGGGGGACCAGGCCTGCAAGGGAGGGCAGTTGGGGGCAATCAAGCCTGCAGGGGAGGGCAGTTAGAGGTGACCAGGCCGGCAGAGGAGGGAAGTTTGGGGCAATCGGGCCTGCAGGGAAGGACAGTTGCGGGGGGGGAGGGGGGCCCTGGCCTGCAGGGAAGAGCAGTTGTGGGGGACCAGGCCTGCAGGGGAGGGCAGTTAGGGGCAATAAGGCTGGCAGGGGAGTGGTTAGGGGGTGATCAGGCTGGCAAGCATAAGCAGTTAGGGGCAATCAGGAAGGCAGGCACACGAGCAGTTGGCAGCCAGCAGTCCTGGATTGTGAGAGGGATATCTGACTGCCCATTTAGGCCCGATCCTACCGGAATCGGGCCTAAATGGGCAGTCGGACATCCCTCGAGGAGTCCCAGATTGGAGAGGGTGCAGGCTGGGTTGAGGGACACACAAACCGCCCCCCCCCCCGCATGAATTTTGTGCACCGAGCCTCTAGTTGTATAATAAATTATGGTTAATTTAGATATAATGACCAGACCACAAAATTATTAAACCACAATATTAATGAAAGACAGTACCACATACCTGAAAAGTAGTTTTATAAAAAGTAGTGGTGTGAAACTTAGAAACCATGTGTAATGCTATTTCTACAAGAAAACTTGTTCATAGTTTTGATGTAGAATTTATGGAGGCATTAGCTTGTAGTGCTGAAGAGTACATGTTTGGAGCCATTTCTGTTACTTACTAGCTTTGAGACTATATATACAAAGCGTATTCCATTCTAAAGGAGTAGGGGAAATTAAAGGGAACCAGATATGGTGCATGAGTCTGGCAGGAAAGATGAGGACATCCAAAAGATAGAGGATGTAAAGCAGTTCTAGGAGTAAGATTTCTTAATGGTATAATTCCCTTTGGCTTTTTATGACTACCTAATGTGTCAGATGCTGAGGAAAGAATAGGGTCTCTTGTCTGTAAAGAGCTTTGACTTCTCCCCTTCCCTTAATAAGTAATCAGTTCAGTATAGTGATGAATGAGAGAAGCTCTCCCGCAAGACGGGGCTTCTTGTGGTTTTAATGTAGAGAGTCATATACGAGATGGGCCTATATATGCTTATATAAGGAAGATGTCTATGAGCATTTAATTTTCAAATAGGTTTATATTTGTGAATGAAATAACACATGAACTACATTTTAACCTAAAAATATTCCTCTTAAAGTGATGTTTAAAGAAATCAAGCATCTCTTTTCAAAGGCAAAGATTTATTTCAAATACATTAGACAGTATTAGCACTTTATTGCTAATTTATTACTTAACTTCAGTGTGATCGTTTATTTATAAGGCTTTTAAGTTTCTCTAGGTAAGAATTGCTTTTTTTTTTTCCTATATGTTACTTTGGGCTTCTAGATGCAATGTAGAAAATTTCATAATTAAAAGAGCCTTTATATTTACTTAATTTCAACTTTATTCCAAATTATATGCTTAATATATTTTATCAAAAAATAAAATTCTAAAGCAAACCCAGACTTTAATTTTAATAAGTAAATAATAGTAATAGAATAAAATTATTACTACCTTATTCATCTGTTTACTCAAATATATTTGTTGAATGAGTGATTGAATAAATAAAACAGCATAATATAGTTTTTGTTGTTACTTGAAAAGTTTATAGGCATCAGTACATAGCTTATTAGCAGTTTCCTAGGGATTTTTAAAATCAAGACTCATCTTCAATAAATATTTATTGGTAATATTTTGTATTATTCTTAAACTTTTCATTACTATTTATATTTTCTATTTATTTTGACTTAGTTTATTAGTTTATTCTTGAATGCATCTTCTAGGAGAACCTCTAAAATACTATCAACTATTCAAAATAAACTGTATATTCTTAGCTATTAATATTAATGTTGTTTATTTTTATTCTACCAATATTAAATTATAGTCACTAGATAATACATCCTTAAAACACTGTTGACTAAACATCATCATATTCACCAGTTTTAATAAGTGGACTTAAAGTAGTTCTTGATTAAAGGATTTATTTTATTTCCTTCTACTATTTAGCATTTTTCTTGAGTTTTCAAATAAATATATGTAAAAGTCTTAAACTCCACCATGCTTTGAAAAATGTATCTAAACTCTGCTTTGCCTTTTAAAATATGCCTTGAATTCCTTTCTGCTTCTGCCTTTTTATTTTCTCCTAGATGAATGATGTACATTTTTTTGATGGCATATAGTTAAATATTGGTTTGGTGCCAGGAGCTCTTACTAAAAATGGGAGTCACAAGTTCTGGAATCACAAGTTTTGGCAAGTGTTGTTCTGGGCTCCAGTATCTACACTTGTAAAAGCAAGGGTTTTGACTTAGCTGATCTCTGAGATCAATGCCATCTCTAAAATTCTGAGTCTAAGAAATTAAAACATGAAAATATTGATTATGAAATGTTGAGTGGCGCATACATTTAAATAGGAAAGAGAACAAAGTAATATAAACTTGAATGTACATCATTTGTAATTCTAATAAGCTAATTAACTAACTCAAAGATTCTGCTTCAGAATTCTAATCTAACTGCATTATCAGATCAATGCTAAGTCTATTAATAACAACTTTGGAAATTCTAATAAATTTTGTTGTAAAAGGAGTATAGTAACTAGTGCTGTGTGCAATCCTTATAACTAGCCAAGGCCAACATGCAGGTCCTTTATGAGCGCCTTCTCAGAAGAAAACAGCCACGATCCCAGAAAGACACCTGTCTAGGTATGTTTATAAATAGGTTAAGTAAATAATCCCTTTTAATTAGTACTAAATTTCGCTTTAAATTAGTGTCAAATTTTATAAATATGTATTTATATAGTATGTTTCTACCACCATTATTTAAGAACTTTTAGAATTTGATTTGTAGATAAGCTTTGGTTAATTTCTTAATTTGTAATATTGAAGTTTTTATTTAAAACTAGCCATGGTAAATGCAAAGATTTCTTTGGCTCTTTCCATATTCTTTTAGAATTCCCACAAACAGCTCTTTTTGGAAACCATGTTTATTGCCAGAATTTGTTGGTTTAATTATATTGCCTTCAATTTATCTTTAGGTACGACTGATGATAATGAAATGTGGTTTAAAAACTGAAGTTAATTTCATGCATTACAGAAATAAGAGAAACATCTTCATTATCTGGTTTTGCTTTTTGCATCAATTTGCATTTATTTTTTATTCTAAATTTAAAAAGCTAAGTAGTATCAGTCAGCACCATCTAGATATGTTACATGTTGTAAAGGAAATATTTTAATCTCCTTACTTTATTGATATATTTCTCTATATATTTTAGATGATTGTTGTTGACTAGAATTTAATTTACTACCTTTTTTACAAGTATATTGAAAGTTTTTACTTTGAGCTGGATAGACCATCACAATTACATTTCTAAAAAGTTATGAAAGGCTATAGTAATAAAAAATAAAATAAAATCACCATGTTTCCTAGTTTTTGGGAGTATGAACAAAAGGAAATTAAGGAGCCAAAATCTTTCTTAACATTTCTCAGATGAAAACTAGCTCAGAAATACTTAAGTTGGGTCAGTTTTCACTAAAACAAGAGAGAAGGTGATTTTCTTATCAGGAAGAAAAAACAAAGTTGAAGATTTATTATGATCACTACTTTGGAATACAATTTTATATTCTCACCAGAGGCCAGTGCACGAATTTGTGCACCAGCGGGGTCCTTCGGCCTGGCCTGTGGGATTGGGCTGAAACCAGCTCTCTGACATCCCTCAAGCAGTCCTGGATTGCAAGAGGATACAGGCCAGGCTGAGGGACCCCACCGGTGCACGATCAGGGCCGGGGAGAGACAGAGGAGGTTGGCCAGCCAGGGAGGGACCACGGGAGGTCTCCAGGCATGTTCAGCCCATCTCGCTCAGTCCTGATGGGCTGGACCCCAGCAGCAAGCTAACCTACCATTTGGATCATCTGCCCCCTGGTGGTCAGTGCACATCATAGCGACTGGTTGACTGGTCGACTGTCTAACCCCTGGTGGTCAGTGCACATCATAGCGAGTGGTTGAGCGGCCTTAGCATATCATTAGCATATTACGCTTTGATTGGTTGAAATGTGTTAGTGTTCTTTCTAGCAATAAAAATATACTTCTCCCCCAATAAGTTTAATAAAAATCTTAAAAAAAGAATAAGTAGTTGAACTGGAAAACATATATATATATATATATATATATAATTTTCATTTAAACTATTGTAAGCCTGTCAATTTACATTTTAAATAACTTTACAGAATGCTACTTATGTAATAAGGCCTATATAAAGAAGGGCGCGGTTTTTAGTTGGGTGGGAAAAGACTTGATTTAGCACTGAAGTGTGTAATGAATTAAATTATAATTTTATTAATACTTTTATTAAATAATACTTCTATTAAGATACCTTTGATTCATAAATGCTAGCATTATATTGGCATTTTCTGTGCTATGTTACAAGTATCTGTTGAATAACAAAATAGATGAATGAATGGATGGATTTAGAAAATAAGATAGATTTTACCCTTTGGCCTAACAATCCCACTTTTCTTAACCTATATAACAGAAATAAGAGTACTAGTATGTAAAGATATATGTACAAGCATGTTTATTGTTATATTGTTCTTAGTGTTAAAACACTGAAAATAAATGTTCATCATCTGGCAGAGTGGAGTATAGAAGAAATTATGCGGTACTCACACCAAAGAATATTATGCATCTGTTTTAGAAAATGCTTTAGGGCTCCAGATTTTCATGGAGTAGTGCTGAGAGAAAAAGTCAAATTGCTGAAAATTTGTAAAATATCCCATTTTTGTAAAACAGCAACTCCAAAACTTATATATGTATATGTATGTATGTTTGAAAAATATGGAAGGGAATGTTCAAGGCACTAACCTAGGATTAGCAGGAGGAGCTAAAATAAATTATTTTATATACGATAATCACATTTATACATTTCTATAAAATATATATACATACACACACACACATAATGTTAAGAAGAAAAAGTAATTAAAGTAGAATTTTAAACTCAGGTAACACTCCTAAATGATTTTGAAATCATTTGAACTCAAAAGATTTTGAGGTTAAGTTTTGCTTTTAAACATTCTTTTTAAGATATTGGTTACATTGAAGTAGCTTTCACTAGCCATAATATAAATGTACCAGTTTATGCATTTGGATCCTCTATGTAAAGATTTTAAAAAGTATCAAAACTCAAACTTTAAAAAGTTTCTCATTTTTAAAAAATTCATAGGATTTTATGAATCCTAAAACTACTAAAACTTTTTAGTAGTAACTAAAACTTTTTCTATCACAGGAAAAGATCATAAGTAATGTGAAAACAGGTATTGGCATATGAAAGTTATGATTTTAATACAGGGTCTGCTGCTGATTTCTTATTAATTTTGGAAAACTTAATAGTATAAGCCGCTGATTTATCTGACAATGAAATGATTTGTGAAATCTTACCAGATTTCTTTAGTTATCAGTGGGTTGACCAAATTTGTGACCTATTTCTTGGTATATTTTAATAACTAAATATAATTTTATTTATATATTTTGTCAATTACAAAACATGTATGTTCCACTAGTTTTAGTTACCAGTAGAACATCTGTCATTCACATCATAGTTTGGTTGCATTTACTATATAATTGTAATTGCTTATTTTATCAAATTAAATGTTTATCATTCTTTTTATCAAGTAGTAGACATTCAGTATGCCTTATGAGATAGTAAGTTTATGAGTGAATTCAGGATTTTAAAGAAAGTATTCTTGCCTTTGTGTGAGAAGGATCAATTAAACTCTCTTTAAGCAATAAAAGACAGACTACTAAGCTTTAGTGAAATTTATAATATGTGAAATACAATAAAACCTAATTATATGTTTAGTCTTTTCTGTGATGCAGCAGTGCATGTTATTTTAGGTATATAGGCAATATTTCCTTGACTGTGTTAGCCTCTTATGGGAACTGAAGCACTCTATTTAATAGAGCATAGAATTTAATGATTATCACATTACCCACATGATTAATGTATTTATGAATATACATTATGTTGAAATGTAATTCATTAAAGATAGTCAAAATATTTCTGGTTTTGAAAAGGTAATTTAATTTATGTAATTACAAAAATAGTTTTCAGGTAAAACATTGAAATACTTTCTCTAATTGCTCTTTAATCCTTTCAGAGGATATGGATGTAGAAGCTCGGCTTACTGAACTATGTGAAGAAGTTAAGGTATTTGGATTTTTAAAATTCATATGATCAAGTCATTTGAGTGGATTGTGTTTTCTATTCTAAAAATTGTGTCTAAGAAAACTTAGTAATTAATTATCTTTCCTAAATGCAAAGATAAAATTGTTGATCATGGTAGAAGCACAGTCAAAAGACATTTGACTTGAGCATGAAGTTAAAAATTATCTTTAAAGTGTATGTTATTCTGCATATAAGTGAAATAGCAAAGTCAACTGATGAAAAGTGTGCTTTTTCTTCAATTAGTTTACTCAAAGAACTTCTGGACAAATTTTTAAAGCATCACTTAAACTTGCATGTTTTTATAAAATGATATTCAGAAATGAAAATTTGTTTTATTTCAATAGGTCAAATTTTTGCACAACTTTAAAAATGGTGCTTTCAACAAATGTTTGATGATATAGGAAAATGTTCATATTGTGATATTCAGTGAAAATGGCATTAAAAAATCTTTGTAATCAAACGAACTCATTGCATGTTTTTAAATAGTGTATATTCCATGTAAGATAAGATAATGAATGCTATTTTAAAAAACACAAATGTAAGATCTTATTATTCCTACATTAATAAATATAAAAGATCTCAAACTTAATTCTAATTTTTTTTAACATAAAAGTATTTTATTATTTACATTTTAAGACTTGTTATAAAGATTTATATAAACCAGAAGAAGTGTAACTTACTTATATTTAAAGGGTTGCTTTCCCAATAATGAACATACTAAAGTCCTCTCTCAGAACTGTGGTGCCATGATCCCTGAGAAATAAAATTAATAATTACAAGGTATGTAGATAGCCCTCCTTTCAGAAAAGGGGAAAAGGGGGGAGGGCACACGGGGTGGGGGGAGGGAAGGTGTGTACTTTATTCATTCAGACTATGGTAAGGCCAGAAGAATTATTCTACTTGTTTGTAGATTATATTAAGTACAGTGTTGCTTGCCTTACACAGTGCTATTTAATTACTGTCAAATGCTTATCTAAGTCTTCTTTTTCTAAACTTTGTTTAAACTATTTTTAGAACAGTACTGCAAGTTTCAGCTTACTTTGCAGGATATTCTCCTCTTTTGTGTGTTCTTAAGAGAGTTGTTAAAAATTTTCAGCTTGGCCCTGGCCAGGTGTCTCAGTTTGTTGGACCAAAAAGGTTACAAGTTTGATTCCCAGTCAGGGCAGGTTGCAGGTTCGATCCCTAGTCGGGTATGGAAGGCTACTGATTGATGTTTCTTTCTCACATCAATGTTTCTCTCTCTCTCTCTCTCTCTCTCCTTCCTCTCTCTCCTTCCTCTCTCTCAAATCAATGAACATTTATAAATCATTCCCTGGGGGAAAACCACATCTGAAGATTTATTATGTGTTGCTGAGTCAGTATTTACCATTTGTTCACTCTGTTAGCTCTCATTTCAGAATTCTGGAATTAGTCAACATTTTCTGAGTTTATCCATAAATTTTGGGAGCTTTTTCCTTACCTGAAACCTGTAGTTCCCTATTCATTCAGTAAATATTTATTGACTGACTACTGTGTAAGAACCAAAGTCACAAAAGAGAATAAAAGACTATCTCTTTCCTTATTACTAATTTTGCTGAATTTTTGTCTTATGTGTTCTCTGAATTAAGGTAGATAAGTGGAAGCTTGGTTTAGGTTGATGAAGAAAAGTCTGCTGAATTGCAAACTTTTACTTAAAAAAGAAAAGTAAAAATAAACTGAAATTAAGAGTATGATATGTGATAAGCAACTTTTGCAGGGTTTGGGAGGTTTATTTGTCTTTTGGTTTTGTTTTTAGAAAGGGAGAGGGGAGATATAATTAGTATAATTTGGCACAAATTGAACTTGAGCAACTTTATTTTCATGTCCAAGTACAGTCATCCAGTAGGTAATAGGTCAAAAGAGATGTGATTTAGAGATATAAATTTAGCTGTCCGTGGTATATAGATGGTACCATGGGAGTGACTTTCAACTTCAAACTCGATATACTACTTCTGCCTTCTTTAGGATAGGGAAATGAAATCAGCATCTATCTATATATTTAGAGTAGGTGTCCTAGTATTACTAGTAATTGAATACAAAATTTTTGCAGTAAGAAATTATCTTCCCGAAAACTGGCAACTGTCTTGGTGAAATTAAGAAAAACCTGTTCTCATAATAAAAAAGCTTGTCCAAAAGAGAAGCAGTCATTCTTGGTGTATAGTGTTTTGGTGTTTTTTTTATTCTTTATTCAGAAATCCTTATTTTATCATTCAAGAAAACCAAATGCTTTTTATAAGATTCTGTATAATCTAGTTCCATAGTATAACCTAGAACTCCTAACTTTTATCATCAGTTTAGGTGAATATTTAAATAAATGGAATAATTTAATACCACTATTAGAACACTCATAATAGCATAATTGTTTACCCACCCCTTTTTCCTCACTAGACTGTGAGCTTCTCATATTAATCTTTGTATCTATAGAATGTTAGGCCCTAACATTTAAAATGTGCTCAATAAACAGTAGATGAATATTATAAAGAGAAAGAAGTGTTTGACAACTCTGTAAAAGAATTATCATCAGCAAAATGAAACGTAAGAAACATAGGAGTGATGCAAAAGCAGTACTTTAGATAGTCCTTTATGAGAAGTTACAGATCTTTTTAAGTTCTTTACATTCGCTGATTGGAGGGGGGAAAAAATTTAAGATTTTATCTCTCAAAAATTTTATAACTTTCAGTATGATTTGTACATTGTATTTAAAATTCCAAGTTTTTAGTATTTGAAGTTGATCATGCTCTATAGAATCCTGATTTATAATTTTGTACTGGATTTGACATTATTGCAGTTATAAGATACCTCAGATACTAAAATATTTGTTAAGTTGTTGAAAATTGCTATAGTAATTATCAAACAGGAAAAACAACATAGGTCAGTTTTTTTTCTACACATACACACACACATATTTCTTTTTAAAACTAAAAATGTGCCTTTGTATTAATATTCTCAATAATGTATTATTTTTAGATGTTTTATAGTAAGTCTCAGAGAGCAGTTAAGGGTTTTTTTTCTTGTCATTTCAGAAAATAGAAAACCCTGATGAACTGGCAGAACATATAAATATGAATCTTGCACAACTTTGCTCACTTCTAATGGCTTTATGGGGACAATTTCTGGAAGTTATAACACTACATGAAGAACTAAGGCTATTATTAGCACAAGAGAACCATACTTTGAGGGTAAGTTAAAGAAAAGTGGTATTAGAGCATTTTAATAAGTATTAACATTTATCTTCAGAAATTTCTTATGAGTGAAAAGCCTGATTTTTACTTCATATGTTGATAAATCAGAAAAGAGACATTTATTTTGTTATTGTCTAATTTCTAAAGGTAATAATAGAGCAAAACAGTTGAGCACGTGAACTAACTTAGTTACAACAACACCTACTACTAAGAACAATCACCTACATGTAAATAAAATAGAAAAATGTATGATACAAATTGACCTAGGAACCCAAGAACAGGAATTCATAGTGTCCTTTGAGACATAGGACATGCGGACAAAAAGAAAAGTCTTGAACTCAATTTTTCCTAGGAAAAGAGTCTTGTAAATTAAGACAAATATATTCAATAGGGTTTTTATTTATTTATTTTTGTTAAAATTTTTAAATGATATAACTTTTTTAATTGAGGGAAATCATTGTGTAAAACTGATACAGTTTTCTTTCTTTTTTTTTTTTTGGGGGGGGGGGGGGGCGAGTTTCGAGTTTAATCCCCAATAAGGGTTGCAGGAGGCAGCCAATTCATGATTCTCTCTCGTCATTGATGTTTCTATCTCTCTCCTTCTCCCTTCCTCAATTAAAAAATATTTTTTTAAAAAGACACCAATTTCTTTTTAAAAATTGTAAACTATAAAACTAAAAATATAATAACTAAAATAAGAATTTACTGGATGGGCTCAATAGCAGAGTAGAAATGACAGAGGATAGAATCAGAAAGTTGAATTCTGACCAATAGATTTTACTTAATCTGGACAGCAGAGAGAAAAAAGACTGAGGGAGGAAAAAACAGAGCCTCATGGACTTGTGAGACAAATACTACTGTATCCTCAGAGAAAGAATGAGGAGCTGAAAAAATATCCAAAGAAATAATGACTGAAAACATTCCAAATTTGGCAAAAGACATACAGGGTGGGACAAAAGTAGGTTTACAGTTATTCATATGGAAAATAATACAATTAACCCTATATAATAAAAGCCTAATACGCTAAGTGTTTAGTCATTCGGTCTGCCATTCAGCCAATCAAAGCGTAATATGCTAATGATATGCTAAGGCCGCTCAACCAATCAAAGCATAATATGCTAATGATATGCTAAGGCTACTCAGCTGCTCGCTATGACGTGCACTGACCACCAGGGAGTAGACAGTTGACCAGTCGACCAGTCACTATGATGTGCACTGACTACAAGGGGGCAGACGCTCTGACTGGTAGGTTAGCTTGCTGCTGGGGTTCAGCCGATCGAGACTTGAGCAAGATGGGCCGGACATGCTCTGAAGCCCTCCCACAGTCCCTCCCTGCCTGGCCAACCTCCCGCGTTCCTCCCTGGTCCCGATCGTGCACTGGTGGGGTCCCTTGGCCTGCCCTGCGCCTTCTTGCAATCCGGGACCCCTTGAGGGATGTCGGAGAGCTGGTTTCAGCCTGATCCCACAGGCCAGGCCAAGGGACCCCACTGGTGCACGAATTCGTGCACCAGGCCTCTAGTAAATAATAGTGCAAGATAAACTTTGTTTTCCATATTCATAACTGTAAACCTATTTTTGCCCAATACTGTATGCATATACACATGTACATGACCATTGAGTGATAAATGGTGGCAGCACAAATAAATGAAGAGAGGATAAATAACCCAATATATAGTTGGGGACACTGTGTTGAAATAATGAAGTTTGATCTCTCTCTCACACCATCACACTACAATTAAAAACTAATTCTGGCCATATTAAAATGGTTAACAAAAATACACAATAAAACTATAAAAATGAAAAATTCCAGCCCTAGCCGGTTTGGCTCAGCAAATAGAGCGTCGGCCTACGGACTGAAGGGTCCCAGGTTCGATTCCAGTCAAGGATACATGCCCAGGTTTTGGGGTCAATCCCCAGTAGGGGGCGTACAGGAGACAGCCAATCAATGATTTTCTCTTATCATTGATGTTTCTCTCTCTCTTTCTCTCTCCCCCTTTCCCTTCCTCTCTGAGATCAATAAAAAATATATATATTTTTTTTTAAAAATCCAGGCAAATGTTTAGTATAATCTTGGGATGAAGAGCTTTTAAAACTTGAAATCAGTTTGAAAAAACTCACTCAAAGAAATTTTGTTTCATTCTCCATCTAACAATAGCAAGAATACAGTATTTCTTGAGATTGTATTTTAACTCTGTGAGTCCTTTTAGTATTTGTCCTCAGATAACTCAGTGAAAATTATTATCACCTATATCATGTAAGTAGGGTCTTCATAGTTAAGTCTTCAAGTAAAATCTAGTGGCACTTTATATTTGTTCTTATAGGGCATCAACTCTTGCAAATATCTGTTGAAAAAAAAATCTACTGAAATTATGTAGGCAGGAAACCAGTTTAATTCATGATTTGTACTTTTAAATTATTGCTTTATATAGTATTATACTATCTCTAGTAGTTATCTACTATTTGGGCTGCACATTATAGAACACTTAACCAATAGTGACTCAAATAAGGATTTTTTTTTCACACAAAAATTTTGGAGATAAGGCGTATTGTCATTAAAGTCTAGGCCAATACTCTTTCTGCATAATTCAAAGTTAAAAAATACTTGCCTGGCCCTGGCTAGTGTGGCTCAGTTGGAGCATCCTGTCATACACCAAAAGTCCATGGGTTCAATTCCCAATCAGGGCACATAACCAAGGTTGCAGGATCGATCTCTGGTCAGGGTGCATATAGGACACAACAATCGATGTTTCTATCTGACATTGATGTTTCCCTCTCTTTTCCTCTTTTTCTGAAATCAATTTAAAATTAAAAATAGTTGCCAGGACTCTAGACATCAACTTTCAAGAGAGAAAAGGGTAGAAGGAAGGTATCAGCCATATCCACCTCTCTGTCTTAGTCTGCTCGGGCTACTATAACAAAAATACCATAGACTTAATAGCTTTAACAACAAATATTTATTTCTCACCGTTCTGGAGGCTGGGAAGTTCCCAGTACTGGCAGATTCCATGTCTGACGAGAGCCCACTTCCTGGTTCATAGATTTTTGTCTTCTCACTATGTCCTCACATGACTCCAGTTTTCTTGAAATCATTAATTTATTAAATGTTTGGGGAAAATCCACATAGCAAGGGGAAGAAAATATTTTTTAAATCTAAATTTACTTAATGTATTTATGTTACAGTAGATTCTCATGTCTGATGTCAGTATATATTTGATATTTAAAAATTCATAGCCCTCAGAGGCTTAGCACAAAAACTTTGCATTCAAGAGATCTAAAGTTTGTAAACTCCAATGCAAGCTTCTTGAATTATTATTGGGACCATTTTGAAAACCAGGCATAAAATCTAATATCTGCTTCTTCTGTTTAACAAATTAACTGGTGAAATAAATTAAAGGGAATAAGTTTTGGTGTCTTTAATCAGTATTGGAACATATACTTATGTAAGTTGAGATTTAATTCCCACTTGAAAAATTATCTTGCTGCTAAAATCCTCAACAAAATATTCGCAAACAGGATTAAAAAGATCATGCACTGTGATCAAGTGGGATTTATTCTAGGGATGCAAGGTTAGTACAATATTTGTAAATCAGTAAACACGATATATCATATAAACAAAATGAAAGATAAAAATCACATGATCATATCAATAGATGCAGAAAAGGCATTTGATAAAATCCAGGACCTGTTTATGATAAAAACTCTCAGCAAAGTTGTAATAGATGGAACATATGTCAACATAATAAAGGCCTTATCTGACAAACCCACAGCCAGCATCACAGACAATGGACAAAATCTAAAAGCGTTTCCCTTAAGATCAAGAATAAGACAGGTATGACCACTTTAACCACTCTTATTCAACATAATACTAGAAGTTTTATCCAGACAAGCAATGAGACAAGAAGAAGAAATAAAAGGCATCCAGATTGGAAAGGTGGAAGTAAAACTGTCATTATTTGCAGATGACATGATGTATATAGAAAACCCTAAACACTTCACGAAAAAGCTACTAGAACTGATAAATGAACTCAGTAATGTAGCAGGATACAAAATTAATATTCAGAAATTGATGGCCTTTTTGTAGACTAATAATGAACTATCAGAAAGAAAAACTAAGAAAACAGTCTCATTTACAATTGCAAAAAAAAAAAAAAGTAATATACCAATGAATAAGTTATACTTGGAAAATTATAGGATACTAAAAAAAGAAATTTAGGAAGATACAAATAAGTGGAAGCATATACCGTGTTCAGTGATAGGAAGAATTAACATAATTAAAATGTCCATACTACTTAAGGCAATCTATAGATTCAACACCATTCCTATTAAAATAACAATGGCATATCTCACAGAACTAGAACAAATGTTTTAAAAATTTATATGGAATCACAAAAGACCCCAAATAGCCCCAGCAATCTTGAGAAAGAAGAACAAAGTTGGAGGTGTCACACTACCTAATATCAAACTATACTACAAGGCCATAGTAATAAAAACAACATGGTGCTGGCATAAAAACAGGCATAGATCAATGGAACAAAATAGCCCAGAAATAAATCCATGCCTTTGTAGTCAATTAATATCGACAAAGAAGACAGGAATATACAGTGGGGTGAGGACAGTCTATTCAATAAATGGTGTTGGGAAAAATTGGACAGCTACATGCAAAAAAAAATGAAACTAGAACACATTTTTACACCATACACAAGAAAACACTTAAAATGGATTAAAGACTTAAATGTAAGTCGTGAAATCATAAAAATCCTAAAAGAAAACATAGGCAGTAAAATCTCAGACATTTCACATAGCAATGTTTTTTCCAATATATCTCCTTAGTCAAGGAAAACACAAAAAATTAAACAAATGGGACTATATCAAACTGAAAAGCTTTTGCAGAGCAAAGGAAACCATTAACAAAATGAAAAGATAATCCACTGAATGGAGAACATATTCACCAATGATAAATCTGATAAGGGGTTAATTTCTAAAATTTATAAAGAATTCTACAACTCAACAGCAAGAAAATAACCCAATTTAAAAATGGCAAAGGACCTGAATAGACACTTCTTCAAAGAGGACATACAGATTGCCAATAGACATATGAAAAGATACTCAATGGCACTAATCACCAGAGAAATGCAAATTGAATCCACAATGAGATATCACCTCACACTTGTCAGAATGGCTATCATTAATAAGTATACAGACATCAAGTGTTGGCGAAGATGTAGAGAAAAGGGAATCCTTGTGCACTGTTGGTGGGAATGCAGATTGATGCAGCCACTGTGGAAAGCAGTTATGGAGTTACCTCAGAAAATTAAAAATGGAACTGCCTTATAACCTAGCAGTTCCGTTATCTATGGGGAGAGGTCCTTGTCCCTATCTGTTGGTAATGGGAGTGGGCTCCTTGGGTTACCCCAAGAAAAAGAATTTCCTGAGATACACATGGGAGGATGAAATATTGTAGAAGCTTTATTTCTGTGGAATTACACCCCTGAGTTTCTAAGGTCCCATTTCCTTCATCCCACCAAGGAAGGAGTATAGTTGTAGCTTCAAAGAGACTAGAATCAAAGCCAGTGTCTAGAGGTTTCAAATGCTCCATGTTAGGGCATAGTCCAATCCAGAATCAGGCTAATGTAGTTCCCAGTTGTAGTCCATTAGTCCATTGTATGTGGGGTCTGCAATGGTGGAACCATGGTGAACAAGAGAACCAAGAGAGAGAATTCCTTTGTCTAGGTTATGTATTCCCAAATATTCATGGGCTTGTATTGGCTCCACCACTCTGGTCAATGATCTCTGTCCCCAGGTTTGACTGACAGGGAAGTACCTTCCCTATGTCACCCCAACTTCACTGGGCATGCATCTATCTCTCCTTTGTTGGACTCCTTCCCCCAGTGACCTGCACAGAATGGGCTGGTGGTTCTCTCAGGAGTGTGAAATTACAGCTTTCAGTGAAGCTGCCCAAATGATATGCCTGTAATGTCTGGCCTGCTCTTTGCTCCTTTCCTATCTATATATATAAAACCCTAATATGCAAATAGACCTAACCGCAGAACATATGAACAACCGGTCACTGTGACATGCACTGACCACCAAGGGGCGCGTGCGGAACATGGCGGGTGGCGGGATGGTGGAGCAGGTGAGCGGGGGTGCCAAACCAAGGCGGGGCACCAGTTGCTGTCATTGGGGCAAGCCTCTGGTGGTTACTGAAAATTCTTTGCTCCTACATGCCACAGTCCCACCCGGCGCTCACACCTACTGCTGGTGCCGGCCCCACTCACATCCGCTGCCAGCACGAGCCACCATTTGCACCCACTGACGGCGCTGGAGCTGCCGCTCATACCCACTGCCAGCGCCCAGCACCGGTCCCGATCACTTGGCGCCATCAGTGGGTGCAAGGGTGGCTGCCAGCTCCCACTGCCCCTGAGGGCTTCTCCACACCTCCCCTGCTCCTGAGGGGCAATCAGGGCAGCAGCAGGTGCGAGCGGGACTGCCGCCATCAGTGCGTGGGAGCGGCAGGAGCAGGGCTGCCAGCAGACGGGATGGGGCTGGGGGTGAGGCCGTGGTGGGAGGGGCCGGGCTGGGGCACGGAGGATAGGCCAAGACCCGCCCCTGTGCCTATTGCAGCCTCACAGCCCACAGTTCCTTTCAAGGTGCACGAATTCGTGCCCTGGGCTCCTAGTAAAATATATTACTGATATCCTAAGTTTGAATTTATAATTTTAACATTGTTTCTATGTATGTCTTTTGTCCCATCAAGTAGCAGTCATACCTTAGTTATGCCTACACAATACAGTTAATAGGCTTTTTCATTACACATTGCCACAGCATGAAAATATTGACAGGAGAACATGTAGAAAGAAAATTTTGTATGGTTGCATAAAGGAGAGAAAAGACTTTCTGGTAATGGAGTCTTATATAGAAAGGACGAAGTAAACTATTTGGAGCACAAGATTTAGAATTTCTCAAATTTTTACTTGAATCCCATTTTATCACTTGCTGGGTATGTTATCTTAGCCAGGTACTTAATCTCTTTGTGCCCATTTCCTCACTCATTGGGTTTCTATATGGTTTAAATGAAAGAATGGAGCCATGGCTGGGTTTCTCAATGGTTAGAGCACCAACCTGTGCACCAGAGTGTCATGGGTTCAATTCCAGTTGCAGGTTCCATCCCCGGCACCCAGTCTCTGTGTGTGTGTGTGTGTGTGTGTGTGTGTCTCTACCTCCTTCCCTCCCTTCTACTCTCTAAAAATTAATGGAAAAAATATCTTTGGGTGAGGATTATCCAAAAAAAAGAAAAGGAAGGAAGGAAGAAAGACAGTAATGTGCCTTTTTAGCCCAGAGCCTGGTAGGTAGAATGCTATCAAGAAATGATAGTTATTTTAGGAATCAGAGAAGGTAGAGAAGGAAAAGCAACTAGCCAGTTTTGCAGGCCCAGCTGCAACTACAGGAATCCAGATGACTTCAGGCTGCATTTCTTAATATTTTATATATAGCTCTCAGGGGAAACATCTCTAATAGATAGACAAGCAGACAGATATTTCTCCTCATCTTTAGTATTAGAGAGGATAAAGAGGCAATTGGCCATTTGAAAGTAAAGGCACAAGTTGCGTCCTCATAGATTCCTCATACCTTCCTCTCCCCACCTCTCTCGCTGTCTTGTTCCTCTGAACACCCAATCTCATCAGATTAGGAAAACAAGTTTAATAAGTCAGAAATTCAGCTGGCCATATCTTGATAACAAGTAAAATATGTCACCAATTCAATATATGTTTAACACCAAAGAACCCTAAATTACTATGTTTCCCTTTAGAAAAGAAACTTAGATGTAATAATTTCAAGATATAAAATCATTTCTCCTTCATGTACCTGCCAAGCAAAACATTTTTCCATTTCCTTACTGTTGCTTTATATTGCTCCAATAGCTGACAGAGCCTTTTCTTGCATAATTAAAAATGTAAGGATCAAAATACAAATATAATGGAAGATTCAACCAATACTTACCCAAGTACTTGCTTCTGTAACATACCAAGATATATATTTTGGGGGATAACAACAATCATCCTATATAATAAAAGCCTAATATGCTAAGTGTCCAGTTGTCTGGTGATGGGTTGACTGTTCAACCAATCAAAGCGTAATGTGCTAATGATATGCTAAGGCCACTCAACCACTCGCTATGACGTGCACTGAAGACCAAGGGGCAGACAGTCGACCAGTCGCTATGATGCGCACTGACCACCAGGGGGCAGACGCTCCAACCTGTAGGTTAGCTTGCTACTGGGGTCTGGCCCATTGGGACTGAGCAAGATGGGCCCGACATGCCCTGGAGCCCTCCTGCGGTCCCTCCCCAGCCCTGATTGTGCACCAATGGGGTCCCTCGGCCTGGCCTGTGCCCTCTCGCAATCCGGGACCCCTTAGGGGATGTCAGAGAGCCTGTTTTGGCCCAATCCCACAGGCCACTTCCTTTGGGAGGGTGCCAGACGCAGGGCTCATGGCTGTCGAGCACTGCTGCAGCGGCCTGAGCCTCTCCCAATTGGGACTGATTGGGCGTGAGCCCACGGCAGGCGCAGTGGAGCCGGGATGAGCGGGAGCGGTAGGGAAGAGCTGCAGGCAGCGTTGGACTGTGGGTTTCAGCCCGATTCTCGCAGGCCACCCTGAGAGACCCCACCCATGCATGAATTCGTGCACTGGGCCTCTAGTCAAAATATAGTTCCTTCTCTAAGGAACATTACACATTAGAGAGGAGATAATTCACATATGCAATTATTTTTTTAAATATATTTTTATTGATTTCAGAGAGGAAGAGAGGGAAAGAGAGATAGAAACATCAATGATGAATCATTTATCTGCTGCCTTTTGCACACCCCCTACTGGGGATCGAGCCCGCAACCTGGGCATGTGCCCTTGACCAGAATCGAAACTGGACCCTTCAATCCACAGGCTGACGCTCTGTCCACTGAGCCAAACCATCTAGAGCTTCACATATGCAATTATTTTAAGGAAAAATGTGGTGAATACTTATAATGACAATTATAATAGTTTATATTTACATACACTTTCCAGATTAAAAACTGCTATCATATAGTTTGTTTTTATCTTACTTATTTTTTCAAAATAATCTTTTACAGAAAACAAGTATTAAACAGAATTTGAAAACGAGTCTTCCAAGGCTCAGGTGAAATGCCCAAAGTCACACTTCCAGTAAGTCAGTGAGTCATTTCAGCTGGCACATACTTGGATGCCTGACATGTGGCATAATGAAAATTCTATGTGATTCTATCATTTTTCCCATGTGCTGGGCACTACTTGTGGGACAATAATGGCAATTAAAATAGCTTATAAGACAAACAGATGTAGTAGCGAATAAAACAAATCTATAATGCAAACCTAAATTTCTCATTCTACATTCTGTTGTTTCTTTTATTTCACACAGTATCAAAATACAGTGTTTTGGCAACACTGAGGAGGGAGATTGATTCTCACAGCGGTGGTTATGGGAGACCTAAAGAAGGGGTTTCTTTCCCTACCATGCTATGCCTGATTGATTTTTTAAATGTGCAATGTTATTCATATTTCCTTTTGGAATTTTTCAGGTACGCAGATTTTCTGAGGCATTCTTTTGTTTTGAACATCCAAGAGAAGCTGTCATTGCATACCAGGAACTTCAGTGAGTAGCATAAATCCAAAATGATTTATTTCCTTTTATATTAGATAACTATTTTAGAATTTAGTGACAGAATATACAATATTTAAAATGAAGAAAGAGAAATATTTGGTGTTCAGATAGATCCTGTTTAACCAAATTGGGTTTAATCTTATGAATTACTTTATGAAGTACCTATATAAAGAAGTGTGTTACACTTTATCTCTGCCCCCCCCCCCCCCCCCCCATCAGATCTACTATAACCTTGGTAGTCCCATATAGCTCTGGCTCCAGCCTTGTATTTGGCCATCCTGTTGCATCTTTATTTCCACAGGTCAGAATCTCTTACATTCATTATTACATATTACAGATTTTCATAAGTAGTCTGACTGGCACTACGTTCTGTTGTGTCTGTTACGGGGTATATTTTAATTGCCTTTATTTGGCTTTAAAGAATATTTTGAGGAAATTGCACTGAAAGAAGTTGGACATAAAAGAGCAGATATAATATTCTATTTATATGAAGTTCTGAAACATGGAAAACTAAGGTGAAAAAGTCAGAACAGTGGTTGTCTTGTTGTTGACTTGAGCTGGGATTATGACTGGAAAAACATGAGGATACTCTCTGGGTAGATGAAAATAATCTGTATTATGTATACATTTGTCAGATAGCTAAGATTTGTATATTTCAATAGATGTGAATTTACCTAAAAAATAACTATTAATAGTAATAGAGTGTGGGGAAAGGTAGTGAGTAGGGGTATAGATAAAACAAGAAGGGCACTATGTTAATTGTTGAGGCTAAATGATTGGGTTTATTAAGCAATATGAGTTAAGTATAGCAATAGAAATGGAATACATTTTTTTTCTACCATCAAGTCATTAGTAGGCATTTGAGTTTTCTCCTTTATTCTATTCTCAGCAAATTAGAAAGTTCAGACATCAAGCATAGATAAGTCACTGAAATAACATTAAAAAGTATAAAAGAATATAATGGAAATTAAATAAGTTTTTAATAAACCATAATTTTATAAGCTAATAATTTATTGTCAACAAACTAATTTTCATCTTACCAGTTTTTTTCTAAACAAGGAGCTCTTTCATAATGAGGTTACATCTTGAGAAGGAGCATAGGAATGGTGAGGGGAAGGGGAATGGGTATAGAGTCTGTAAAGTGGAATTAGGTGTAATTTTTTAAAATTACAGTCTGACTTAAGAAATATTTTTCAGTGCTCAGAGTCATCTACAGATGTGCACCGCTATCAAAAATACTTCCTTCTGCAGTTCTCTTCCACCCCTACCTATTGAATGTAGTGAATTAGATGGAGATCTCAATTCATTACCTATAATCTTTGAAGATAGGTATTTAGATTCAGTTATTGAAGGTAAGTATAATCTAACTAAAATATATAAGCTGTTGTGTCCGTTTTCAGTATATTCTTCCTAATATACATAAAACCATTCCCTAATGTGGGTCCATTTCTTTTCCCTTCCAGTTTTACTTATTTTTGAGGATATTAGGAAGTTATAGTCAGAAAAGATAGTCTTAATCATATGAGTTCTCAGACCTTGTTTTAAATCTGAATCTTTTTTTCTTTGGATGAAAGACTTAGATGCACCCTGGATGGGAATTCAGAATCTTCAGAGATCAGAGTCCACTAGAATGGATAAATATGAGACTGAAGAAAGATCTATAGCTGGACTTTCTAGCCCAGAGGTGAAAGTCAGACCTGCTGGTGCCTCCAATTTTTGCTATACAGAAGGTGAAAAGCAGCTACCAAAATCTCTAAAAGGAAAGAATGAAGAATCAAATAAATCCAAGGTTAAGGTCACTAAACTCATGAAAACAATGAAACCTGAAAATACCAAAAAATTAATAAAACAGAACTCTAAGGATTCTGTGGTTTTGGTAGGCTACAAATGTTTGAAAAGTACAGCATCAAGTGATCTCTTTACATGCTTTGAAGGCAACCCTTCACATAGTCAGAAGGAAGGTCTGGATCCCACAGTATGTGGATATAATTTTGACCTAAAGACCTACATCAGACAGACAAGTCAAAAGGAAGCTAGCTATTTGCCAACAAATAGAACTGAAAAAAAGTCTTCAGATACTGAAAATATGCAACCAGACCTGTTTGATCCTTTGAACTCTGGCAGCCTAAATCTTTGTGCAAATTTGTCCATTTCAGGTAAACTTGATATCTCCCAGGACGATAGTGAAATTACACAAGTGGAACTCAATGTGGCAACCAGAAGTTTATCAGACGATTGCCATGATCATCAAGCAATTCCATCTTCAGGAGTTAGAACAATTGACGTAAATCCCAATAATAAAGATCCTTTCAGTGCAGAGAAAAAAACTGTTAAAATAGGTCCCTGGACAGAGCTTCAACAAGATGAAATACTTGTGGATAATTTACAGCGACCCAACTTTGAGTCTTTAGAATCTAATGATAAATCTAAATCTATAGACATAACACTTGAAAAGGAATCTTTGCAGGAAGTTAAGTGCTGTTCTGTTGGAGAATCATTAGCTAAGTTAAGAAGTAATCAACCTGCTGCTTCTACAAAAGAATATCATGTTGTAGTAAGTGGAGATACAATTAAGTTACCAGATATTAATGCCACATATGCCTCATCTAGATTTTCAGATTCAGGTGTTGAAAGTGAACCAAGTTCTTTTGCAACACATCCTAACCCTGATGTAGTGTTCGAAATTGTGCAAGGGCAAGGTCCTTACAATAATGAAAGATTATTTCCTCAGCTTTTGATGAAACCTGATTATAATATAAAATTTTCATTGGGAAGTCATTGTACTGAGAGTACAAGTGCTTTAAGTGAAATACAGTCATCTTTGACATCCATAAACTCTCTACCTTCTGATGATGAACTGTCACCTGATGAAAATTCTAAGAAATCTGTTGTGCCCGAATGCCATTTAAGTGATAGCAAAACTGTTTTAAACCTGGAAACAATTGATTTGCCAAAATGTGATGCTAGTAAAAACTCAAGTATTGTTTTACAACAGCAGAGTGTCATATTTTCAGGGCATTTGGACAATGAAACTATAGCAATAAATTTCTTAAATTCAAGCACTAAAGACCCTTTACAAGTTGTTTTTTCAGATGAAGATACTTCCAGTGTTGTAAAAAGTAGTTGTAACTCCAAACATAATTTGGACACTATGTGTAAAGACTCCCAGAGTCCTGATAAATCTAATAACCCTGCAGGAACAGCAGTTACATTAAATTCAAAACCCATTTGTTTAGGCTCCCCTTGTGTTGTTTCAGGTTCCATTTCTACTCCTATAGAAGTTAGTGAAGATAGAACTGTGAAAAGAATAAATAGTGATGTATTAGATCTCAAACAAATAAATTCAGAAGCCCCTACAGTTATAAGTGAAACTCATCTGGGTACAAGTGACCCGTTTTCAGCTAGTCCTGATATGGTAAAACAAGGGCTAGTGGAAAATTATTTTGGCTGTCAAAGCAGTACAGATATTTCTGACACATGTGCTATTAGCTACAACAATTCAGTTAGCCCTCAGAAGGAAACTCCTGAAAAAGGAATTAGTAATCTTCAGCAGGAACAGGGTAAAAAGGATGAGGAGGAAGAGCAGGATCAACAGATGGTTCAAAATGGGTATTATGAAGAAACAGATTATTCAGCTTTGGATGGAACTGTAAATGCTCACTATACAAAGAGCGATGCACTAGAAGAAGAAAGACTTATAAAATCTGAAAACATAAACAGTGAATTTCTGAGGGATGGTATAAATATGCCTGCTGTCTGTACTTCTGGTTGTTTGTCCTTCCCGTCTGCACCGCGAGAGTCTCCTTGTAGTGTTAAGCATCCTTCTAAAAGTAAATTTGATGCCATTACAAAGCAGCCAAGCAGCGCTTCTTTCAACTTCACTTCATCAGTTTCCTGGTATGAAAATTCACCAAAACCTCAAATACAAGCGTAAGTAATGGAGCACAATAACATGTCCTAATAAATAGAGCGAGTGAAACATGTATCTTTATGTTTTATATTACTATTATAAGTATATGTATTTCTCTGGTAATATTTCATATTCTCTGGTTTCTGTAATACAAAACAAAAGCGTTGCTTTGATTAGCTATCTAAAATGGAGTAATGAACTCATACAACTTGACAGACCTATAATTCCCCATATGATTGTCCTGTTCTATAGGCTAGACATTCCTGATATAAATTTTCCATTGGTTGTTTTTTTGTTAGAAGTATGGAATAATTGCAGTTAAAACTCTTTTTTCATTACTACCTTATTTTGCCCCATTAACTCCCAGACAAAAGTTAGGTTTTATATGTGCATCTAGCAAATAAGGACAATATTAGTTAATGAATAAGAGGTTAGTAGAGACTTCCTAAACCTATCAGACCCAGATTGCCTCAGCTAAGTTAGGGTTTCCAGAATTGAGATTTCATGGACCAGTAAAAAAATCCAGAAAAATTTGAGGATGATATAGGTTTACTAGTCTGGCACTGGCTTTCAAAATATTCTACTGCCTTTCTCCAGATGGAGATATAATCCCTCAAGTGAAAGGTCTAGGCATGCCTATCGTAGATTTTTTAAATTCCCAAATTAATATGATTATACACATAATTAAAATCCATAGTTCCTAAAGCTAAAAAAACCAGATAGGTGATAACAGCCTATTAGAGAATTATAGTACGCTAGAAAACTGAAGGTTATTATCACCATCTGGGTACCTCAGCTGTTCCTGAGTAATTAATGAAAAACATGGTCTATAGGTCTTCACCTAGTGTATCTTACTCTGTTCAGCTTCTTTGAGTTTATTTCTATCAGTCTAAATGATATAATGTTAAAATAATTTTTGTTGTTTGAAGCATCCAAGTTGAGTAGTCACTCATTCCAAATGAGTATATGTCGCCAATTATATTTAGTCACATCCCCCTCTTGGTTCTGCTCCTTCTGATTGATATGTTAATCTACTTAATACTATAACTACCATTCTTACTGTTACACTTTATACAACAGCTCCTTCCCTTCCATTTATGTAAGATTAAAGAAACCCTAGCCAGTTTGGCTCAGTGGATAACTCTTCTGTCCAGGACGGAAGGCTTGTGGGTTTGATTCTGGCCGAGGGCACATACCTTGGGTTGCAGGCTCCATCCCAGGTTTGATCCCTGGCCCTAGTCAGGGTACCTCAGTTGCAGACTTGATCCCATGCTCAATCCCTGGCCCCAGTCAGGGTGCGGTCAGGGTGCATGCTGGAGGAAACCAGTCCATGTTTCTCTCTCTGTCTCTCCCCCTCCTTTCCATTCTCTCTAAAAATCAATGGGAAAATATCCTCAGGTGAAGATTAACAAAAAATTAAAAGTAAAAAAAGGAGTAAAGAGGACAAGATTTGATTACAGGATGAGCATCATTGTCATCTTTCCAATATTTCTTCCAGCTTTTCTATGCATAAAATACAAAATTTTGTAGAAAGCATTAACTCCACTCCTATTTTCTTCGTTAATTTCAAGTTTAAAAGACTATCTTAAATTTAATTTCAGATTTAAAATAGTAGTTGTATTTGAACAGAATATATACTAAAAATAGTAAAGAAAATTACTCTGATTTCTAAATCATTTAGGTGATCCCACATATTTTGATTATTTTAAAATCAATTTCTGGGCTTCCTCTTCTCTGCAATTCCATAAATTCAACAGATTATCTTTTTGGTTCTAAAACTGAATATATTTGCTTCAGCTTCCTTCAGGCAAAAGAAGAATTGAAGCAACTTAAACTCCCTGGGTTTATGTACAGTGATGCTCCTCTGCTGGCATCCTCAGTCCCTTACTTTAGCATGGAAGAAGAGGATGGTTCTGAAGATGGAGTACATCTCATTGTCTGCGTGCATGGTTTAGATGGTATGAAGCGTCTACTGATGTAACCCATAGCAACTCAATTATGTTTTATTTCCCTAATAGATCTCATTCCATTCTATTTACTCTTTGAACTGCAAAAAGGATTTTTAAATTGCTTAAATTAATTGAATTTTAAATATATTCTAAAATAGGAATATGTTTAATTGTGCTAAGTATAATATTAGATTTCCTTTTAAGTAAATTTTACATGGAACTAACATCCATGTGCCGACATTTTATTTATTTTAACTGGATTTTTCTCTGTACAGCATCACTGTACAGAGATACTGTTTGTGTTTGTTGGGTTTTTAAAATTTTTTTTTCAGTTGTTACCTCATAGCAATCATTTTGTCTCCCTTTGATCGTCTTCCTAGTTCCCTTTTAGCTTGATACTTTAAACCTCATGGGTACCTCAGGACTAGAAAAGTCAACACCTTAAAATTAAAGATTCAGCCCAGCCACATGGCTCAGTGGTTGAGCGTTGACCTATGAACCAGGAGGGTCATGTATCGATTCCTGGTCCAGGCTTATGCCTGGATTGCAGGCTTCATCCTCAGTGTGGGGCGTCAGGAGGCAGCCAATCGATGGTTCTCTCTCATCATTGATGTTTCTGTGTTTCTCTCCCTCTTTCTTCCTCTCTGAAATCAATAAAAATATATTGTTTAAAAAATTAAAGATTCACTAATTAATTAGGGATTAATTTAAATTCTAAATACCTAGCTTTAGTGCCATGGTTTTATGATGGCTATTTTGATTATTTGTTCAACAGACTTTTTTTCTTTATTAGAAATTATATTAAAAGATGCCAAATATCTCTAGACTAGTAGGGTATTGCTATAATGTTATTTCATAAGAACAAATTGACAAAAGATTTTATGGATTATAAAAATACTAAAGAGGATTGAGATAGTAAATTCTTTAAAAAAAGAACTCGTTCTCCAGAAATAAAATACCTCCAGTACTAACCTCTTCCACCCCAGTAATAAAATTTTCACGAATTAGCTCCCAAGGCTAATTCCAGTAGAATCTCTGGTTTTCAAGAAAATATTTTCTCTATGTTATATAAATTGTTGCAGAATAATAGAAAAATAAAAAAAGACGAAACATAGGGAACATAGTTTATTTTGTTTCTTAACATTAACCTAAACTTGTTATCAAGTCTGAAAAAGGTATCACACTCCATACCCAAAAAAGCTGGATCAATATGACATTAATATGCTTAATAAAACCATAGCAGTATTGCAGACAAATAATTTTTTAATTTATTTTTAATATATTTTTATTGATTTCAGAGAGAAAGGGAGAGGGAGAGATAGAAACATCAATGATGAGACAGAATCATTGATCAGCTGCCTCCTGCGCGCCTCCTACTGGGGATCAAGCCCGCAACCCAGGCATGTACCCTTGACTGAAATTGAACCCGGGACCCTTAAGTCCACAGGTCAACGCTCTATTCACTGAGCCAAACCAACTAGGGCAATTAATTTTTTGACTGTCAAAAAAACCCTCTAGCAAATAGGATTTAATTCCCAGAATGCCGAAACAAGTAAATATAAAGAAATTTATTAATATATCAGAAAATCAAGTAAGAAACTATTGATAAAATTCAGTATTCCCAGTTATTACAACTAAGCACCAAACTTGAAGCCTTAAATAGCACTAGCCTTTATTAATGTGATTAAACATATTTCCAGCCAGTGGGAAACATATACTTAGTAATGAAACACTAGAGGTGTTCTTTTTAAAGTTCAGAATAAAACAGTTATCTCTGTCAGTTCATGAAATACCTAAAAGATATATATAGGGAGGGTAAAGATTCAACAATTGATAATGACATGTTCATAACTAAGTAAGCCACTAAACTAATTTTTAAAGATAATAATGATTTTTATATTTATGTATTATCAATATTTTCTATTTCTAGATATCTTTTAAGTTAGTAATTAAGATAAACCATCCTAGATTATTTATATGGATTTATTTTCATCCGTCTATGCCAGTACCATCAAAGGAAAGTCAACAGATTAAATCTACATCTAAAATAAATTCAAAGTTTGTTAAATGATCATCTAGAGTAGTGATAGTATGGAGTACTTCAGTCACAGCTACTATAACCAGTTGTCAGTCACCCAAGTGAGTGCTCACAGTTAAAGACACAATTAGGTTAGAAAGTGAAAGCATCAATGTGACCAAAACTTAAGAGACAAAACCGTTGAAAGACATTGTCCTGCTAATGGAAGTCAGCTTTGAAATAAAAATTGAGGACTCTGTTTTACAGTGCACTATCTGTTTATAACTGGCAGTCAGTCATGCCTTTTACTTTATCTCCTTTAGATGGAATTTTTTATTTTCTAGGTAACAGTGCAGATCTGCGATTAGTAAAAACTTATATTGAACTTGGACTTGGACTGCCTGGGGGAAGAATTGATTTTCTTATGTCTGAGAGAAATCAGGTACAATATCACAGTATTTTCAGTGGAAGCAAATAATTTTGTACTACTTTCTACCTAAATATTTGCTTACTACAAAATGCCTATAATAGTAGAAATAGTTTTTCTAATTTCTAAAAAATGTAACATTAATGCATATCCCCAGTAAATAAAATGATTGATAGTTCTATTTGTAAACTCTTCACATATGCAGAATTTCTAGATTTACATTTCTATGCAAATATTCCATTAATGAAATCATCCTACCTAATAAAAGAGTAATATGCAAATTGACCCTAACTCCGCTATACCCATAAGCCACGCCCACCAGCCAATCAGGAGCAAATATGCAAATAAACCCAACCAAGATGGCTACAGCCACAGAGAGCAGGAGGGGGGCTTGGGTTTACCTGGTAACAAAGGAAGCCAAGCTTTCCGTGTGCCGTTGCAGGCCTAAGCCTCCACTCAAGGCTACAAAGTTTCAATTATAGAAGGTAAACAAATTCAAACAGAAATGGCGGCAGCCACGGAGCTGGAAAGAGCGGAAGGCTTGGGTTTCCCCCAGCAATGGAGGAAGCAAAGCTTCTGCAACCCTGGCTGGCCTAGGCCTCTGCTCCAGGCTACAAAGTTTCAATTATAGAAGAACACAAACCCCAAAAGAAATGGCTGCCGGCCACAGAGCGAGCAGGAGGCATGGCTCTACTCCAGGCTACAAAGTTTCAATTGTAGAAGGTAAACAAATGCCAGATACCAGGGCCTCTGCTTGGGTCGCCAGGGGGCATGGCCAGTCTGCAAACCACCACAGGCCCTTCACCCAGGCTGCCCCACACCCCAAGGAAACCCCCCCCACCCTGATCCCAGATACCCTTCAGGGCAAACCAGCTGGCCCCCACCCATGCACCAGGCCTCTATCCTATCTAATAAAAGAGTAATATGCAGATTGACCATCACTCCAACACACAATATGGCTGCCCCCATGTGGTCAAAGATCCTGCCCCCATGTGGACACAAGATGGCCAGCAGGGGAAGGCAGTTGTGGGCGATCAGGCCAGCAGGGGAGGGCAGTTGGGAGGGACCAGGCCTGCAAGGGAGGGCAGTTGGGGGCAATCAAGCCTGCAGGGGAGGGCAGTTAGGGGTGGCAGGCCAGCAGAGGAGGGAAGTTGGGGGTGACGGGGCCTGCAGGGAAGGGCAGTTGGGTGGGACCCAGGCCTGCAGGGGAGAGCAGTTGTGGGGGACCAGGCCTGCAGGGGAGGGCAGTTAGGGGTGACCAGGCCTGCAGAGGAGGGCAGTTGGGGGCAAACACGCTGGCTGGGGAGCAGTTAGGCATCAATCAGGCTGGCAGGGGAGTGGTTAGGGGGTGATCAGGCTGGCAGGCAGAAGCGGTTAGGGGCAATCAGGAAGGCAGGCAGGCGAGCAGTTCAGAGCCAGCAGTCCTGGATTGTGAGAGGGATCCCAGATTGGAGAGGGTGCAGGCTGGCCTGAGGGATTACACCCCCGCCCCCGTGCACGAATTTCGTGCACCGGACCTCTAGATATAAATAACATATTAAATGCTGGTAGTGTGCTAAACAGTTAAACAACTAAATGAAGTGTTATTAAGAACACTTATTAATGAACCCTTTTCCCTAGAAAGTCACTATTTTTTGCTCATTTTAATACAATCAATATTACATTCACCAAATTATATTAAAAAAACACTGGTCTTAACCATATTTTAGTACCTAAATTAAAAATAATATTTATGTTCAGTTTTTCATGTGATTATATGTATTCAGTATGTAATGTGTCTATTTTACTTTTGTTTAGAATGATACTTTTGCTGATTTCGATAGCATGACTGATCGTCTTCTGGATGAGATAATACAATATATTCAGATATATAGTCTAACAGTTTCAAAAATAAGGTAACTTCTATAATATTACACAACTATTTTTATATCTCTATGAATTATAGAAAACCTAAAAAGAATTTGTGATAGTTTTGTCATCATATTCTGAATATAGGAGATCACAACTCAAATTAATTGGAAGAGAAAAGAACAACTTAAAAGATCACATATTATATGATTCTGTTTATATGAATTGTCCAGAATTTGCAAATCTATAGACAGCAGTAGATTAGGGATTGTTTAGAGTTGGGGGAAATGTGAGGTAGGGACCTGATAGCTAAAGGTACAGCATCTGGTGAAAATGTTATAAAATTTCTTGTAGTAATGGCTGTACAACTCTGAATACACTAAAAAATATTGAATTGTATACTTTAAGTGGGTGAATTATATGGTATGTGAATTATATATCCAAAAATATGTTACCAAAAAGAAAAGTTTGAAGGAAAATGGATATATACAAACAAGTCAAACAATAAAAATATTTTCAAAGTTTTATGACTACTTTGTAAGTTAGTTTTCTACAAGTAAGAGATGTGATCAAACCGATATGTCTCATTATTTAATCAGATATTGAGGATATACATGGGAGAGAGAAAAATATTTATTTCTTCTAGTCTATTAGGAATTAAGTAAAAACTAACCTTCATTCTTCAAAAAGAATAAACTAATTATCTTCATATCTCCATTAAGTTAGAGGAAGAAGCTGGCTCTGTATACTATAAGCGTTTGTAGTTTGTTTCCAGTCTGAAGTATAGAAGTATTTTCTGGTCCTCACTCAAAAGTGGGCAGTTCTTTGACTACTCTCAAGGCACAGCTAAAACGTGCATTTTAGGAAAATAGATAAACAGGTTTCTACTTAAAGTTTAAAGAAAAACACAAAACAGATTTCTGTTAAAATATGGGGAGAGATACAAGTATGTTGGGAGAAGAAATTATTTTCTCATTCTAATTCTTTTCATTTATAGATTTTTAAAATACTCTGCTTACTAAACTTTCTACAGTGATCTTCATATTTTTTTATTTTTTTACTATTTTATGAGAAAAATATTTAATTTTTTCATTCGTCCGCAAAAGTATTCCCTCTTCAGATTAGGTTGTCAGTTATAATCACCCATTATCCAAAAGCCTGATCTAGTTGATTGAGGACTGTTAGTTACTCATAACTCTCACCCCACAGCTTTAGGAAAGTCAGTTCAGGAGGGAAGTTCGTCCTGAACTTCTCACTAATTATATGGATAAACCAGTGTTTAGACATCTTTCATATATATATAAATTGATTTTTTACAGAAAAGAAGGGAGAGGAATAGAGAGTTAGAAACATCGGTGAGAGAGAAACATCGATCAGCCGCCTCCTGCACACCCCCTATGGGGGATGTGCTTGCAACCAAGGTTCATGCCCTTGACCGGAATCCAACCTGGGACCCTTCAATCTACAGGCTGACGCTCTATCCACTGAGCCAAACTGGTCAGGGCTCTTTTTTTGTTATTGTCCACAGGAATTCATATATTATCTATTGTAAAATAATGCTAAGCAAAAAAGGCTCTTTTCATTTAAACTATTCCTTAATAAAGATGAAGTACTTTATAAATATTAGTTATTTTGCTATGATCTTAGACTTATAGTAGGAAAATGCACGTTTTAGCTGTGCCTTGAGAGAGGTCAAAAGAACTGCCCACTTTTGAGTGTGGTCCAGAAAAGTTTGTTTTAAATTATTATTTAAGAAAATAATTGTATGTGTGCCTAGGGAGACAAATTTATCTAGTCAGTGTATATTACTTATAAAGTATAAGCAACTATACTTATTTCTAAGCAATTACAAACTATAAGTAACATTTTCTATATAATATATTGTTTCCATAGAGTAAGCATTTAAATTACATAATAGGAACTTTCTACTACAGTCACATATTTTCCTTCAAAATGTAAGTTATCTCATTTCAAAATATCAAACCATAATTTTAAAACATACTAGAAAATTTTTAACTCTTAATATTTTACATCTATGTGTAGTGATATCACCTTGATATTTGTTTTTAAAACTAATACTATGGGAGAAATGTCTTTTTCTTTTTTTCCCTCTTAAAGCTTTATTGGACATTCGTTGGGCAATTTAATAATCCGTTCAGTGCTTACAAGGCCAAGGTTTAAATATTACCTCCACAAACTTCATACCTTTCTATCTCTTTCTGGACCTCACCTCGGTACACTCTACAATAGCAGTGCTCTTGTTAATACAGGTAAAAAGTTTTATTGTTCAGTATAAAAATATGGCATGGGGAGAAAAGTCAAATTTAGTATGTGTTTATTTTAGAGCCAACTTGTCACATACTTGAAAATTCATGAAAAAAAATATGTAGCTGTTTTCTGTTTTGTCATGCTCATGAAATACGCTGATAAGTCATTTCAGAAAACGAATATTATATTGAGATGACATTTGTAAAAAGTAATTAGAGCATTTTTTTAATTAAACTAAATCTTTTTAGTAAATGTTTATCTTATAAACAGGCTATTCTGTTGTTCCATCATTTAAACAGATAGCCAGTAAATGTCTATATTTAATATATAATAAAGTTATAAAATATTTTATATAGAATGTTAACTCTGATTTTAACAGTGGTATTATGAGGAAATAAATTCTAAAATTTTTAAAGAAATTAAAATGAAAGTTAGGAGCCCATTTTGATTAGAAAAATTATTCTCACTAATCTCATTCTTTTTAAAAATATTTATATTTTTTATTGATTTCAGAGAGGAAGGGAGAGGGAGAGATAGAAACATCAATGATGAGAGAGAATCATTGATCAGCTGCCTCTTGCACACCCCCTACTGGGGATCGAGCTCACAACCGAGGCATGTGCCCTTTACCGGAATTGAACCCAGGACCCTTCAGTCTGCAGGCTGACACTCTATCCACTGAGCCAAACCAGCTAGGACATCACTAATCTCATTCTTGATTTGCTTTTTATTTGGCTTTGTTTTTCCTTAGATTTTTTAAAAATGGTTTTTATAATTTAGTCAATTGATTTCTATTGAGAGGATAAATTATATTTCATTTTGTTTTCATTTTTTCATTGAGCCTTAAAACTATTATTTTGATTTTGTCTTTCATTGCTTTCATTGAACGAAAAAACCAAATCATTTTCTTTTGTATCTTATTTCAAATGCTGGTTTTCAAAATATAGCTAGTTCTAAATTTTTTCAGATTGAAAATTAGGACATGAGAAAAATGAAATCCATAAATAATAATAAAAATATAGAACCCAATATAAATAAGATGCAGTACTTTGAATTTCTTTCTTCACTAAACTTTCCCCCAGATAGGCTTTCAGTTATCAGACTTAATCAATTAAGTTTTTTTCTTAACTTCTCCTCTTCCCTTCTGTAATATTAGAAGTACCAAAAGTAAAATTGAATATTCCACAATCTTGAAAACCAGTTCCAGAGTGATTAGGGTTTCACATAAGAGAGGATGCATTTAAATATGGGTAACTGGCAATATAAAGAAATACAGTTAAATATGAAAGTGAAATTATATTTAACTATTGCTAACAAACATTAATCAAGTCCTCATTCTCAGAGTTGGTCTTATATAATCAGTCTGCCATAACTTAACTATAATTATCTATAGTGTAAAGTCTCAGTACTTAGGTGTCAGATCTATTACTGTGTTTGAAGTTTTATCTCCCTCTGCTTCTTTATAATTTGGTCAAATATATCTAAAGGTACAATTTTCCCAGATTTATTCTTCATAGACCATTATCTATTTTATTACTGATTGAGAAAGAAATAGCAAGCCCCATTTTAACCTTTATTAATCTATAGTTAACCTATATGTGGATGTGTATATATTTGTTATCACAAAATGAAAATATCATGTAAATATATTTATTAGCCAACAGAATTCTAATTTGGAGGATGTCTCTTCTGAAATGAAATATATTAAAATTAATAACCTTGGCATATGTTACTATATATTTCTAGTTATACTCACATATCATTTATAACTCTCTAGGTCTATGGTTTATGCAGAAATGGAAAAAATCAGGTTCTCTTTTGCAATTGACATGTCGAGATCATTCAGACCCTCGCCAAACTTTCTTATACAAGCTTAGTAATAAAGCAGGTAAGTATATAGTAACAGTTTTTAAAACATTCACTTGTAAATCCTTTTTTTAAAAAACCTTTAGCAAATAAATTATCTACATGTCTTTCTGCTGATTAAAAAGTATTAGTCAATTGTAACTTCTTGGTAAATGAAATAGCAGACTCACATTTAAAACTAAACAATTGATAACATGGTTTAATTTTTTCACATGATCATATTTATTTTTTAAGAGCTGCACAGCTACATTGAAATTGTCCTAAAATTTTTAGCATTTGTAATCCATACCAGTTATAAGTTAGTCAGTTTTTGACCGAGGCCTCTGCATATCCTAGCCCTCTTGTCCTTCTAGCTGTCCCCTACCTCAATCTTTAATCCTTATTATAAACTGACACATATTGTTCTATTGTTCTACTTTCCTGTTCTAAGGCTGTCAAACATTTCTGGAAAATGTCAATAACTAAACTAGTAATAGTTATTCCTTCTTCACATTCTCACCACTGACGAGTCTTGTTCTTCATCTCTTATTAGCTTATTATTAAATAATAAATTTACTACCTTCTGTAATATTAGAAGCTCCAAAGGTAGAATTAAATATTCCACAATCTTAAAAACCAGTTGCAGAGTAATTAGGAACTGGTTCCCCATACATTCTTTCCACTGAAAAGGTCAGGGTTCAATTCCCAGTCAGTGTACATGCCCGGGTTGCGGGCTCAATCCCCATAGAGGAGGCAGCCGATCAATGATTCTCTCTCATCATTGATGTTTCTATCTCTCTCTCCCTCTCCCTTCCTCTCTCAATAACAAATCAAATTTAAAAATCAATAAAATAAAATAAAATAAAATAAAATAAAATAAAAATCTTCATCTTTATCTTCTTCCAAGAATGTTATCTTCTCTTTCTTCTAAAAGTAGAGATATAACTGAAACCTAGATAATACCACACCCCCATTTCCCCACTACTCTCTGTATGGCAGAGGTTGGCAAAATTTTTTTCTAAAGGGCAAGATAATAAATATTTGGCTTTGTGGACCATATGATCTCTGTTGCAACTACTCAACAATACCATTATAGCACAACAATAGCCATAAACAATACATAAATTAACCTTTTGCACTCGGATGTCGAGTATGACTCGACACGGTTAGCATTGGTAGCAGCTCGTATGTTGAGCCACACTCGACACGTAGTTTCGCCGCGGGGGGGAAGATTTTTGTCTATTTTTGCAGTATCTTTTCTTGTTTTCATTAGCATGAAAGGACAAGTAAAATGTAAATGCTGTCTCAACTGATTCCACCACCTAAGCTTCACCAATGGCATCTTCAAAGGCTATTTGTTTCTAAGACACATCAGTCACATGAAAAAGGTTAGACCAGTACACTAACTTCCAGGGGTAGATTATTATCCACTAACTTAGAGCAATGTTTAGATGGAAAGCTCCATATAATCACACCTCACCCTAACAAAAAACACAAAGATTGTGTTGTTTGTTCTAACAGAAAAATCAAAGGAGGAAGAAGAGAGATGATATATATTTGCGAAACATGTGAATGTAAACCAGGTCTTCATGTGGGTGAATGTTTCAAAAAATATCACACCATGAAAAATTATAGAGATTAAAATTACTCTTTGAATGTATCAATAATTTGAAATATAAAAAAATCCAAATAAATAAGTTTGTATGAAAAGAAACTCCAGTTTTTTATTCTACTGCCACGCTTTGTAAAATCTGGGGTATTTAAAAAATTAAATCCCAAGTAGAATAAAGGAATCGAGAAAAAAGCAAGCGAGTGCAAAGGGTTAATGAAAACACCCTCCTTCTTGAAACATTTTCCTCCCTCCAATTCTGTAACATCAGCCTCTCTTGGTTTTCTTTAATCTTAGCTCTCTGCTTCCTACACAGGCTTCTTTTCTTTCCTTTCCAGCCTCTATTACCTGCTGTTCTCACTCTTTACATTCTTCTTTGATAGCATCATTTCATATCCATCTTCACCATTGGTACTGCTCAGATATGTATCCCTACGGCCTACTGAACCCAATATACTCACTTATTTGTCATACTAGTGTCCTGGTGCACGAAATTCATGCACATTAAAAGGGGATTAATTAGAGGAAATATTTTAATATTGCTATTTGCCCTTTCTCTATAATAGAAGTGTCAGAGATGAAAGAAAATTAGTAAAATGTATGAAAATCTTCCTCCTGTCAGTCTGGGGCACACCACGGGACCCAGAGTCATGTCCCCACCCACCCACGTAGGCTTTAAAGTCACATGAGACCCAAACCCAGCTGGCCCCCACTCCCCATTGAGCTAGATCCAGACCCCGCCGGTCTCACCCTTGTCAAGCCCCACCGGGTGGGGGGCGCAGCCTCAGGTCCCCTGGCCCGGGGCTGGGGCGGGCGGTGTGGCCTGAGGTCCTCCGTCAAGCCCTGCCGGGTGGGGGACACGGCCTGAGATCCCCTGTCAAGCCCCGCTGAGCGGGGGGCACAGCCTCAGGTCCCCCGGCCCAGGACGAGGGGAACAGCCTGAGTTCCCCCTGTCCAAAACCAGGGGCGTGGGGGGGGCACCTTGAGGTCCCCTGTCAAGCCCTGTCAGGCAGAGGGCGTGGCCTCAGGTCCTCTGGCCTGGGGCTGGGGTGGGGGCGCACCTTGAGGTCCCCCCGTCAATCCCCACCGGGCAGGGGGTGCAGCCTCAGGCCACCTGTCAAACCCCACCAGGCAGGGGGCGCAGCCTGAGGTCCCCCGTCAAACCCCACAAGGGTGGGGGGTGGGGGGCGCAGCCTCAGGCCCCTGCTTATTGCTCGTTAAGGCTCGTTACGGGAACTCGTCCTCTGCTGTGGGTGCAGCAATCTTGTGTTAAAGAAACCCCACCTCCGCTGTGGGCGCAGCCATCTTTGTGGCAGAGTGATGGTCAATTTGCATATTCCCTCTTTATTATATAGGATGGGTGCCTCAGATGCTTCAGACACCTCCTCTTTCTACTCAGATTTAATTCTCTGGATTCCACAACTACAGGAATGGCACCATTATCATCTACCCAGACTGAAACTTAGAAGTTGTTCCAGACTCCTCTTTCTCACTCTCTCCTCACATCTATAGAGTTATCAAACCCGGAAACATTCAGCTTTCTAAGACTTCTCTTTCTTTTCTTTGCCACTGCTCTAGTTCAACCTTCATCACTTTTTACTTAGGTTATTGCTGTGGCCTCCAGACTGGTTACCTTGCCTCCTGTATGACCCCTTCTCTCCAATCTCACTTCCTCATGAGATGAAATTATCTCCTAAAAATTAAATCAGACTATATTGCTCCTGTTTAAAAATCTTTTTATAATACCTTGCAGCTTTTAGGATGAAGTTTAAATTCTGAGGCTTAGGACATCAAATCCTTTATAACCTGGTCCCTACTTATTTTAATTGCTTACTATCTTACTCTTCCCACATACACATCCTTTGCTTTAGTCATACCACACATGTTTTATGCTTCCTTGCATTTATCCATACTTTTTCTACTACTGTTTCTCCTGATGTGTTTACCCTTCTTTTCAGAACTAATTATCTTCATCTGCTAAAGTTAAAGTCAAGCACCACCTACTTATTATCAAAAGCTTTTCTTGATGCTCTCTGATTTAATGCTACTCTGCTCTCAGAGTACCTAATGTATGCCTTTATATCTCAAATCTTTTATCTCCAGGACTTACTTCATCAGTGAATTCCCATCCTCATTGGCCTGCTAGACATCTCTACTTACATATCAAACTAAATATGTTTACTACTGAACATATTGTCTTCTTTTGCAATCTCTTTTTTCATCCTTTTTAAAGGAGCACTCTATCTTCTAAATTACTTGGTTTGAAACACATCAGTGTCATCTTTGATTCCACAGCCCAAGATTCTTTGTGTCCCACAGCCCAAGATTGCTAATATCTCTGAATTCCTATTAATATTATATATGAACCTATTTTATCATACTCCTTACAGTTTATCTGATATGTCTCATTTTTATATATCTTATCCTCCTTTCTTTAAGTAGGATCTGCTGTGACAACCTTTTCCACCCTTCATATATACACACCTAGAATTTACTATAGTTCTTCCTAGTAGTTGTTCGGTATAAATCCATTGAATCAATGGATGATCTTTTCAATATTATTTTCAGTATCCAAAAGCAGGTCAGATATTGTATGGTAAGCTGAAAATCAAATCCATATATTGGTGACTGAGAGTTCCAAGTCTAAAGTAACTTGACCGTATAAACTTAATCTTTGGTCTTTTAAATCTATCCTTTATCTTCATTCCTATCACCCATATCCTCCATCCTGCTCTTAAAACATTTGATATGAACACTGGACAGATTTAGTAATTGAATATAGCTACTTCATTTGAGTCCTGCTTTAGCCTTTTCAGGATTCTACCTTAAATGTTATTAATATGATAAAGAAATCTGGGGATGATTATTTCATGTATTGTCTGTTATTAGAATCAATGAAAGAAACTTTTTTTTATAAGTTGAGTTTTATGATCTTGTTTCTAAAGGTACAGATCAACAATAAGTTTCTTACAGTGTACAGAAATATATACGTGATTAGTAAAACTACAAGATATTCCTATAAAATCCTTAATTTTAAATATAGTGTATAGCCGAAACCGGTTTGGCTCAGTGGATAGAGCGTCAGCCTGCGGACTGGGGGGTCCCAGGTTCGATTTCGGTCAAGGGCACCTACCTTGGTTGCGGGCACATCCCCAGTGGGGGGCGTGCAGGAGGCGGCTGATCGATGTTTCTTTCTCATTAATGTTTCTGATTCTCTATCTCCCTTCCTCTCTGTAAAAAAATCAATAAAATATATTAAAAAATAAATATAGTGTATAGTTCTCATGTGATAAAAACTTACACTAACTAGAACCATTTTGTGTGGTGTGAAGTTTTTACCACTGCTCCTAATGGGTTAGGAAATATATGAAAGGTAAAACTGAATATAAATGTTTCCCAGGGTTTGTGTATTTATACTGCATTATACAAAGTAAATTTCATCAACAACAGTAATAAATAGCAACATAAGAAAATAAAAACAAAAAAAGGAAATATATGTACTACTATAAAAAATAAAAATAAAATAAATAAAAACATAACTATAAAATCTTACTACAAAAATTCTATACTCCATGCATTCCTCATCCAAACAGATTTGTATGATCTATAATAATAAAAGCGTAATCTGCTAATTAGACCAGATAGCCGAATGACCTTCCAGATGTCATTCCGGACATCATTCCTGACGTCCTTCGGGATGAAGCCACAGCAGCGGGGGGCAAGGCAGAGGCGGTTAGGGGCTATCAGGCAGGCAGGCCAGCGGTTGGAGGCAATGAGGCAGGCAGGCAGAGGCAGTTAGGGGCGATCAGGCAGAGTGGTTAGGGGCGATCAGGCAGACGAGTGGCTAGGGGTGATCAGGCAGGCAAGCCAGCGGTTGGAGTCAATGAGGCAGGCAGGCAGAGTGGTTAGGGACCATCAGGCAGGCAGGCAGAGGGGTTGGGGCAATCAGGCAGGCAGGCAGGTGAGCAGTTAGGAGCCAGCAGTCCTGGATTGCGAGAGGGATATCTGACTGCCGGTTTAGGCCCGATCCCACAGGCAGTCAGACATCCCCGAGGGGTCCCGGATTGTGAGAGGGTGCAGGCTGGTCTGAGGGATCCCCCCATCCCCCCGCCACCCCACCTCTTCCACCGGGCCTCTAGTTAAGATTATAGTTATTAATAGATATGAGTAGGTCTTTTGCACTTGAGTTATTTCATAAGGAATAGTTAAAACTTTTGCTTACAAGTTATTATTATTTGACTTATAATGTATGGCAAGACTCTCGCCTCCCTTCTGGTTGTACCAGCCTAACGCTACATAACAGCCAAACTTGAAGGCACACATAGGTATTAGTTCTAGTTGAAACACTGACTAGGTTACTTAATCTAAATAAGCTTTAGTTTCTTCATTGGTAGAATGGGAATAATAGTATCTTCCTTACAGGACTGTTAAAGATTACTTGAGGTAATGCATGTAAACAATTACCATCCTACCTAATAAAAGAGTAATATGCAAATTGGCCGCACCTTTGCTATGCCCAAGCCACGCCCACCAGCCAATCAGGGTGAGTATGCAAATTAACCTAACCAAGATGGCTGTTAATTTGCATACATACCTGGGCCTGGGGAACCTCCTCAGCACTCAGGTCACTCCCAGCTGGCCATCAGGCAGAGGCTTTAGGCTTGGGAAGGGGCCGAGCCTGCTATCGGAGGGGCGGGGGTCTCCTTCCCAAGCCTAAAGCCTGGGGCGGAGGCTTTAGGCGTGGGAAGGGGCCGAGCCTGCGATGGGAGGGGCCAGGGGTGGGGGTGGGGGGAACCACTTCCCAAGCCTAAAGCCTGGGGTGGAGGCTTTAAGCTTAAGAAAGGGCAGAGCCTGAGATCGGAGGTGGGGGGCGGGGAACCCCTTCCCAAGCCTAAAGACTGGGGCGGAGGCTTTAAGCTTGGGGAGGTGCTGGGGGGAACCCCTTCCCAAGCCTAAAGCCTGGGGTGGAGGCTTTAGGCTTAACAAGGGGCAGAGCCTGAGATCGGAGGTGGGAGGGGGGGGAACCCCTTCCCAAGCCTAAACCTGGGGAGGAGGCTTTTGACTTGGGAAGGGGCTGAGCTTGGGATCAGAGGGAAGGGGGAAAAAATCAATGGAAACATATCCTCAGGTGAGGATAAAAAGAAAAATAAAGAAATGTCATATTCTATGAAAGACACATCTTGAAAATGCTTAAAGAAAGTTGTCATTTTTTCATGGTGAAGGGACTGGGGTCTGTGTTGATGAAAATACCTTGGCAGCTGCGGTGACTGACAGTGGCTGCAGCAGAGGGGTGATGGGGCGGGCGCCTTCCCCTGATCAGCCCGGTAGCCTCAAGCAAAAGGAAGCCAGACTGCATGCGGCTTAGGTCCATAGGACATCTCCTGGTGGCTCCCAGTATGTGACAGGGGGCAGGCTGGGCTGAGGGACCCCTCCCCAGTGCACGAATTTTGTGCACCAGGCCCCTAGTTTTGAATAGCATTGAAACTCGATAAATGTTAAATAGTAAAAATAGCTCTAAATGAAGAAGTGCCTGAACTAAAATAATATTAGTGTTTTAGATAATAGGAATTTGCTCATATGAATCTATTTTAGGAAATATTTTAACAGAATTGTTAAAAATCAGCTCATCTAGCCCTGGTTGGTTTGGCTCAGTGGTTAGAGCATTAACTTGCAGATTGAGGGTTGGGGGTTCAGTTCCGGTCAAGGGCATGTACCTTGGTTGCAGACTCAATCCCTGGCTTCAGGTGCATGCAGGAAGCAACCAATTGATGTTTCTCTCTCACAACGATGTTTCTCTCTCTCTGTCTCTTCCCCCTCCCTTCCACTCTCTCTAAAAATCAATGAAAAAAATATCCTCGGGTGAGGATTAACAACAACAAAAAAATCAGCTCATCTAAATGTCAATTTTACCAGCCATAAAAATTATTCAAATGACTTGTGAAAATTGTTTTGATGTTTTAAGATTTCTACTTATACCCAGATATAAGTTTATTAATATATGCCTGAATTCAATTAATATTATTATTGGACAATAACATGAAAGAAGACTGTTTTCTAATAATGATGACTAGTGCAGTAAATAATACTAAAATATAGGAATAAATAATAGCTGACACACACAACATTTCTATATTCCAGATACCACTTAAGCATACTAAACATATTAGCTGATTTAGCTTTATGAAGTAGGACTATTGTCCCCATTCTGCAGAGTAGGACACTGAGGCATAGAAAAGTTGGGTGATTTGCTGCAGGTCACAGAGTTAGTAAGCAGTCACACATGGTTCAAGCCATGTTATGTTAAGCCATTAATGTATATTTTTATTACATGATTTCTCTTTAGAGGCTATTTCTAATTGCAGTTTTAAATATCAACAAATATTAATTGATTTTTAAATTACAACATTATCACAAGGGTTGGAGCAAGTCTGTTTTGAGCTATGTTCCCCTCCCCCCTTTTTTGTCATCTAGAGAATTGTGAGAAATGAGTAGTCAATTCCTAGGAAATTATTACACCTGTATATTCTATCCTATGTAATAAAAGGCTAATATGAAAATCGACTGAATGGTGGAACGACAGGTTGCTAAGATGCACACTGACCACCAGAGGGCATACGCTTAACGCAGGAGCTGCCCCCTGGTGGTCAGTGTGCTCCCACGGCGGGCGCGCTGCTCAGCCAGAAGCTGCGCTCATGGCTGGCCAGTGCAGTGGTGGTGGCGGGAGCCTCTCCTGCCTCTGCCGCAGTCAGACGTCCCCCCAGGGCTCCCGGATTGCAAGAGGGCACAGGCCAGGCTGAGGGACCCCCAAGTGAATGAATTTTGTGCACCAGGCCTCTAACATGCATATAATTACTTTATTCACAATGTAGAAATATATGGGTTCACATTAGAAACATACGTAAAACAGAAAAGCATAGAACAGTGTTTACATAACCATTTTAAGTAACCAAAATGCGATTATTAGGTGTTTTTAAACAAAAAGTCCTAGTGGTGATTTCTCTTTTATGGTTTCACTGTGTGAAAGCTACAAAGTCTTAGATGAAGGAACTAGAGCAATGTGGAAGGTAAACTGTATATTATATATATATTAGGTGACACCAGTGGTGAAGTAGTTAAGATTACATAGAGACAAGGATCATGGGCACTTTTACATTCCATAATAAGGGCTCAAATATAGCCAGAAAAGAATCTATTCATGTTGAAACTTACAAAACATAATATCCTTTTAAGGTATTCCCAAAAACATCTGCTTAGATTCTCTTTACCAGTGGTTGTTTTCTGACAAATAAAGAAGTTTCCTGCTGTGCTAGTGTGGCTCAAGATAATCTTCTCTTCCAGTAGATTATAGGGGTGTTTAATAATACGTATCACTTGATTTGTAAATAACATTTGTATTTTGTTTCTGAAAATATGGGAATGAATCAGCATCAGCTAACATTATTTTAGGAAGCAAATTCTTTCTAACATAGTATTTAAAATAAATAAGTAATAATAAGAATAGTTTAATATTGCTTAGAATATGTCCATTTTATGAGTACAAGGTTTTCTCAGCTTCAGCACTATTGACATTGTAGGCTGGATAATTCTTTGTTGTCATGCATTGTCCTATGCATTATAGGATATTTAGCATCCCTGGCCTCTACCCACAAAATACCAGTAAAACACGCACTCTTACAACCCCCAATCCACAGTGTGACAACAAAAATGTCTCCAGACTCTGCTAAATGTCCCTTAGTATGCAAAACAACCAGGGCTTTAGCCAATTTCAAAAAGTAGATAAAATGAATCAATATGAATTGCTTTAAAACATTAAAGTTTCAGAAAAATTGAGATACCAAAAGTATCAGGAAGACTAATAATGAAGATGAAAGTTATCATTTACAGTGTTCATATAAATCACGTTATTACACAGTACAGAAAAATATTGAAGATTTTAATCTTTTTCTTGGTAATCTTGAAAAGTAAACTAAAATATTTAAAAACTTTTTTATTTCTACTGCATTCTGTAGATGGGGAAAATCTTGTTACTTTCCCAAGTTAGAGGTAACTTCACCCAATAATTAGCCACTTCAGGGGCTGAGTGAAGTGCTAACCTGAAGGCCAGTTAACTAGGTCATCTTTGAGCAGGTAGAATCAGTGTAGGTGCAGAGAAGATGAACCTAGAATAAAAGGCTTCCAAAATAAAAACTCCAGACATTTTTATTAGATGGACTTCAACTCAAAGGATGTATTCCTTTAATTCCTATTGAGACTCTGAGCCTACCATGTTTCACTTTGAGTTTGTGCCTTCTCCAGCCAACACTGCTAGACAAGGAATTGAAACCCAAAGATTCAAAAAGAGTCACAGTCTATTTAATTAACTTGGTTCTTGGATAACTCAAAAATCAAACCTTCTATGCAAAAGTACATTTTTAGTATTAATTTATGTTGAAAAACTATTAAGATGGATTGATTACTAAATTTAAAATGCATTTTAAAAGTAAAGTACTGTCTTAGGAATCATTTCAAAATATGACAATATAGTATATATCAGTATTAGGATCTTTTTAAAAATATATTTTATATTGATTTCAGAGAGGAAGGAAAGGGAACGAGAGATAGAAACATCAATGATGAGAGAGAATCATTGATCGGCTGTCTCCTGCACACCCCCTACTGGGGATCAAGCCCTCAAGCCTTTGACCAGAATTGAACCAGGGACCCGTCAGTCCGTAGGCCAGCACTCTATCCACTGAGCCAAACGTGCTAGGACAGAATTAGGATCTTTGGTTCTGTTTCATCATCATAGAATCTAAGACTTTAAAGTGTCTTAGAAATCCCCTCAACTAGCCCAGTCAGTGTGGCTGAGTTGGTCCCATGCAATGAGAGGTCGCAGGTTTGATTCCCAGTCAGGGCACTTAATGGGTTACGAGATCGATCTCCCGTAGGGGGTGTGCAGGAGGCAGTTGATCCAATGTTTCTCTCTCTCCCTCTCCCCTCTTCTCTCTCAAAAAATCAATTTTTTAAAAAAGGAAATGTCCTCATCTAATCATTATTGATTTTGCTTTTCTTCCACTGAGCTGCCTGAACTTGGGGAGACATAGACACTTCTCTCAAGGATGTCAGTCTAAAGCAGTGATTCTCAACCTGAGTGTCATTTCTCTATAGAAGTATATCAGCCGGGCCAGTTGACTCAATGGTTGAGCGTCAACCAGGAGGTCATGGTTTGATTCCCGGTCAGGGCACATGCCCGGGTTGTGGGCTCGATCCCCAGTGTGGGGTGTGCAAGAGGCAGTCGAGCAGTGATTCTTTCTCATCCTTGATGTTTCTATCTCCCCCTTCCTCTCCGAAATCAATAAAAATTTATATATTTTTTAAAGAAGTATATCACATTCTCTGCTAAAAGCTATTATTTTGAAAAACATATTTAATGTAATTTTTAAATATAATGCCTACTATTTTTATGATATAACTATATAAAGAAATTGTAATGCCTACTATTTTTATGATATAACTATATCAAGAAATTGGGGGTGAGGGGTAATAGTAAAGTAGTATAAAGTCCAAAGACAGGTTGATTGATTTTTTTTTAATGGAAGAGATTACAATGTTTTGCTACTGATAAGAATGATCTGTACAAAAGAGAAAACTAATGTAAGAGGGGGATGGGAAAGCTACTAGAGCCATAGCCTTAAATAAGCAGGAGGGATAGTAGCATACAAGTATAAGGGCTAGCCTGAGTTGGGAGCATGAACAGTTCGTCAGAAGGAGCAAGAGTGAAGGCAGAACGTGCAAGTACAGGTATGGTAAGTGGGTTTGTGTTAAGGTGGAGGTATGTGGAAGTTCTTTTCTATCATATTCTCAGTGAAATAGAAAGCAAGGTCATAAGGTAAGAGTGAAGAGGGGATAGAAGATGCTGGCAGTTTAAGGAAAAATAGGAAAAAATAAAAATGAAGTTATTAAGCATAGGCTGTGGAATGCACAGCTCCAAGTGGTATTATTTATGCAGAGTGTGGTATGAATTGTGCCCCTAAAATTGTGCAATATGGTAGCCCTTTATGGAGTACACATATATATAGATAAATGAAGAAGCTAATTGTGTTGTTATATGACTGGTTTCATGCAACTTGGGATAAAATTTCAGTAACAGCAGCATACTTAGATTCATAAAGTGCAGTATCAAAAACCACTTGGAAGTAATGACATTTAGTAGGACAGTTGTTTTCACGTTTGGCTCATTTAACCACTAAAAATTTTTTGCAAAAGTGTATACCCCCTTATATAATTTTAGGGTGACATCTAAAAACACTTCCTATCATTTGAAATAGTTGCAGAGGATATGTTTTCTAGCATATCCAGTTGTATATATTTACTGTAATTATGTCATCATAAAAATATAAAGATTATTTTAATTCGATTTATGGAAGATGTGTGCCCCAAGGTTATATACATCATGATAAGATCTGAAATAGATTGGAGAAATATCTTTTTCTTGTAATGTGGGAGCAGGACAAGCCATTTATAGAAAAGTGCTCATATGGAAGTTGGACTATGGAAATCAGTTTCCTTAAAGCTATACATGCCCATCTACTCCCTGCTTATTTAAGGCCTTGGCTTTAGTAGCTGCCCCATCCCTCTGTTACATCAATTTTCTCTTTTGTACAGATCATTCTTATCAGTAGCAAACCACTATAATATCTCCAATTTTTTAAAAATCAATCAACCTGTCTTTGGACTTTATACACCTTTACAGTTATCCCTCACCTCCAAATTAAGAGAGTCTTAAATTACCTATGGGGTAAATGTATACCACTTTGAAGACCTCTGCTCTAAGATACATAGGTAATTCCTAAAGTAGCACTAATTGCTGATGAAGACATTGCTGTCAAATGAAGCCAAAGTAGAATGAATTTGTCTCATGAAATGTGAAAATGGAGGGGGAAATCAGTTTTTCTTAATATCCTTAAAATATGATTGTGTAATTGAATTCCTATTGTAGATGTTTATTTTACTTATATCCCTGGAATTTTCTATACTCAAATTGCTGTTATCTCCTCATTGTGAAAAAAAAGGGAAGATGACCTTATATTTGGCATAGAGGCTATATACAGTCTCAACTGGCTGAACGGGGATCTACAGTCTTCTCATTATTAGGACCCTTAAGTTCCAAGGGAGAAAGGAAGCTTCTACAAAGGCTTCCTTTATTCTGGATCCACAATAGTTCCCACAGTTGGTTTGTCTAAGAATATGAATTTCAGTGCACAAAAAGTATCAAAATTTTACTCTGAAACATTCCAGAAACAAAATTGTATGCACTACACACCCCAATTGTAATGTATTGCCATTATTGATTTGTATATTATTTAATAATCACATAAAATTTTTATTTCTTACTAGTCTGAGACAAATAGTAAAACTAGAACATTACTAGTAATAAAGTGGTTAAGAACATAGTTTCAGTACTTAATTAATTAATATTCCAAATCACAAGTCTTAAATTCACTTAGTTTAATAAAATATAAAAATAAAGGAATCTGACAGGTCTAGGGATGGATCATGAAGCCCATTATTATTATTACTAAAAAAAATCAAAGTATGTATCCTCTTGACATCATATTTAAGTAAGGAAAAAATGTGAATATTAGGCAAGAGTGAAATAAAAAAAATTAAGTCAGCTTTAAATGAATTCATATATGTTGTTTCATTTATTTTTAAAGGAAGAATATAGGTTTCTTGGGAATTATTCCTTAATATTGAGGAATATCCTCTGAAAAGTAAGAATGTTGTGAAATATTATGGAATTTTAGTCCACCATATCTAATTTCTCCCCATCCCTCATACCACCACACCACAATCCTTGCTTTCACTCAGTTCAAACACATGCCTCATATGAGCACATAAACTACATAAATGAAGCTTGGGTAGGGGGTTATAGATAATATATAAAAATTTGGAGAAAGAATTCAGTAGGTATTTTAAAAACCATAAACAGTGCTACTGAGGAAATAAACTTTTTTGGTCACTTAATATGCTACTAGTCCAGCTGTTGTGGCTTAGTGGTTGAGCCTTGACCCATGAAGCAATATATTACCGGTTTGATTCCCAGTCAGAGCACATGCCCGGATTGCTGGCTCCATCCCCAGTAGGGGGCTTGCAGGAGGCAGCCATCCATGTTTCTCTCTCATCGGTGTTTCTATCTCAACCCCTCTTTCTTCCTAGCTCTAAAATAAATCAAGACATTTAAAAAATAAAACTAGACTTTTAAAATAAGTTCTAAATCTGGTTAATTATTTCATTATAATTAGTATTTTCTTTTCACAGGGCTTCATTATTTCAAAAATGTTGTGCTAGTGGGCTCTCTACAGGATCGCTATGTTCCTTATCACTCTGCCCGCATTGAAATGTGTAAAACAGCTTTAAAGGACAAACAGTCAGGTAACAAAGTACATTAGAAGTATTTTGAAGAATTATAGCTATACCTGAGTTTTTTCCCAAATGTTTCTTGTAGTCACTTTCTTCTTTGTCTCATCCTTCTTTTTCCTTTTACTTATTTGTCCACCCACTGATATTAACAGCTATCTTTCCTCCATTTTTCTTCCTTTCTTTGCTCCCACCACATCAGTTGGTTCTACCAGTGAAACAAGTAATTGTTCTTATGAAATAGCTCTTTCATCTAATTACAAATGCTTCTCCATTTTGCTGCCTCATAAATAATTTGTACTTTGATTTCCTCCAGATTATTGGGGCTGGTGATTGGGGTAATGGTCATGCTACATGTTGGTCTGTACCTTACTTCGTTTTGTACCTCAGATGGCAACAGGGAGTTGCACCACTTTATTGATAGTGGCTGATGAAGAATGTACTTATTTATTCTTCTGCTAATTTTGAATAACAAAAGAAATCATAGCTATTTGCTGCCAGAGGAGACTTTGGTCCTGTTTGCTCACTTTGTAACTGGGGCCCAGAGATGCTAAGTGACGTATCCAAAGTCACTGGTGGTTAATTATAGGCTTAGGATAAGAACTTGGGTGTCCTGCCTGCCAGTGTTGCCTCTGTTCCTTTTTTGGAATAAGGCTAATTTTTTTTTTAATGTATTTTATTGATTTTTTACAGAGAGGAAGGGAGAGAGATAGAAAGTTAGAAACATCGATCAGCTGCCTCCTGCACACCCCCCACTGGGGATGTGCCCGCAACCAAGGAACATGCCCTTGACCGGAATCGAACCCGGGACCTTCCAGTCCGCAGGCCGACGCTCTATCCACTGAGCCAAACCGGTTTCGGCAAGGCTAATTTTAAACAAATTCTTAAACCTTTGCTTTTCCCACATTGTGACAGTGAACAGCTTCTTTAGGCAGAGACTCTTTAGATACATTAGTATTAGACTTGCCTAACAGGGTTCTGTCACATAGTAAGCACTCTGCTCAGTTAACATATTTTTTTAGCATTTTGTGACATCAGAATAACTTGTGTGTATATGTGTTTTTACTTCTGTCTTAGCAAGAGTCCACTTTTGAGAACAATTTAGAAGACATTTAACCTTCAGATGGGTCACTAAAACTAGATAAATGTCCTTTGTTTTGCCACTGGGGGACAGGGTAAATCTAATAGAGGTTTGGATTTCTTCCTATGTAAGAATACTTTTTAAATAGCATGGAACCAGAAATCCAACTTGACTAGCAATGAAAACTAAGAGAAGAGGTTGTCTGTGAATCTGTGTGATATTAATCTTCCTCTAAAATACTTCTCTCTCCTTTCTCTAATTGTACTTCTATATATGATTGCCTTCTCTTCATTCCTCATCTGCCTCTCCTCCAAAATGTAATACCTGCTTTTCTAAAATTTATAGGTTCCATGGATATGTGTTAGCACTCATCTGTTCGTAATGTAGTAATGCATAAGCATTAAAAACTGTTTTGCCCCCTTATAAGTAGTTTGTGTTTTTATGTGTATGCATATCTAACTTTGATCTTTTATGCTTAGCATGACCTCAATAAGTCCATTATAAGAATTAACCAAAAAGAGGGAGAGAATTAACCAAAAAGAGGGAGAGAACTTTAGAATTAAAAGCAGAACCAAGCATTAAATAAATCTTCAGAGCAAAACAAGGATCCTCTTTGATCTTTGAGCCAAACTCACTTTGTTCTTCTGACTATAGAAAGTTGGCATTCTCAAAATACAGGAATGGTCGAAAGTAGGTTTACAGTTGTGAGTACACGAACAGTTTATTTTTTGTATTATTATTTATTCCTTAATTACTTTATTATTATTTATTCATTAATTATTGTATTATTTATTATTATTAACCTACTTTTACCCATCCCTGTATTGTGGAAATATGTGGGGAAATATCAACTGCTGTGGAAACTTGCTATAGACTAAAGTTTTAAATTTTGCCTTATTAAAATGTCTCAGCATGGCTACCTTTTCATGATTTAATGAATCATAGGTGACTTAATGTTGAAGAAAACTATTTGCTCTGTTATATTCATTGCTTTGAATTAAAAATATTAAATTGATAAGAATAATGTATAATAAATTTGTTATGGCTAGATAAATAATGGAATCATGTTTTCTCTAAAACTGTCTCAAAAATGATAATTAAAGGAAAATAAAACCTTTTAAAATAACATTTTCTACTTTTTTAATTGAATTGATTGAGGTGACATTGATCAATAAAACCATACAGGTTTAAAGTATACAATCTAATAAAAAAATAATTTAACGAACAATAGAAACAGATATAAATACATCAGGGGAGGAAGATTGGGGAGCTGGGTGGAAAAAGGTGAAGGGATTAAGCAAAAAATATATATATGACACATAGACACGGACAACTTTTTCTACTTTAAATGGAAATAAAGTAACTAAATTTTGTAAATTATATTAAACTAGGCATAGAGCCCAACCTGTGTGGCTCAGTGTTTGACCTAAGAACCAGGTCACGGTTCCATTCCCAGTGAGCCATTGCAGGCTCTGTCCCCAGGAGGGCATGCAAGAGGCTGCCAATCAGTGATTTTCTCTCATCATTGATGTTTCTATCTCTCCTTCTCCCTTCCTCTCTGAAATAAATATATATATATTTTAAAGTTGGCATAGAATATTTTTCAGTTAATCATGTGAACTAATTTTACTTTTTCTCTTTTCCCATAGGACAGATCTATTCAGAAATGATCCACAATTTGCTTCGCCCAATTTTGCAAAGCAAGGACTGTAATTTGGTTCGATATAATGTCATCAATGCATTGCCTAATACAGCTGACTCACTCATTGGGAGAGCTGCACATATAGCTGTTCTTGATTCAGAAATATTTTTAGAGAAATTCTTTCTGGTTGCTGCCCTCAAATATTTCCAGTAGGATAAAACATTCTTAAAAGACTTAACAATTACCTCATTCAACAATGATTCAAATAATGTGTTATATTTAAACTATAGATGCTGATAAGTTCTAAGAAATATTTATACCTTTTTATATGGAAGATAATTTATATCATCCATATTTAGAGCTTTTTAAACATCAACTTTACTTTATAGGTAATATGGCTGTGCAATATTTTTTTAATTTTATCTTTTTACTTTTCTATTACTTTTTAATATATTTTGCTACATAAGTATTTCAGTGAAACTTTAAGCCCATATGTATGTCTGATTGTTTATTATTGGCTTTCCACAATCCATATATTCAGACACATCATACTAGAGGCCATGATTGCTAGAACAGCATGGAATTTTAAATTTTCTAGTATTGGGTATATTTAGTTAATTACAAATTTTACTTTTAACATTTTACTATGTTTTAACTGGAAATAAAATTATGGCTGCTAAAATATATTTTTTTGAAATCAACTCTTCAGCCCCGCCAAATGAGGTAGTTCGTATATGACAATGTTATAAAAGTTTTCTATAAAAATTCATTACTACTATTAAAACATGTCATGCCTATTAAAATATATTTTCTACTGGTGATTTCAACATTGTTTCTCACATTGCCTTTTATTACTGGAACTTTTCATGTTCATGTTAGCAACATCTAGAGATTTTTGAATGTTTGAATGCCCTCTGCCTTGATTTAGTTGGAATTTTGTTAAATTTGGTAATGTTGCTTGAACTTTCTGACTACATTTCTTTTAACTTTTTTTCATGGACTTCCTGTACATAATAATTAATTGTTGAAATTTATGAAATACTTTTATGAATTTAGATAATTTTTAAATATTGTTAAATTTTGTTGAACTATAGAGTAATGTAAATAAAATAATTCGTGTTAAAAATGGAACAAAATAATTAACTTTACATGTTTCGTGATACAGATGCAAATGTTTTTGATATATGGAGATGATAAGTCTTTTGACTTTACTAAAGGTGCTGAATAGCATTAAATTTTCTGTTTTTCTTTATTATTTTACTTGTGAAAATCATAGTGCACTAAGGTGGATAGAAGGTCTGTTTGCATTATTCACCAGTTGTGATTAAACATAAGGTTTTTGTAAGTATGTATTGTATAATTGATGCATGTTTATTTTTAGCAATGTGTTACTGCCTCTGGTGTTAATAAATGAACAAATGACTAGAGGAACAGCTAAAACACTTGCTTATTTTCAGAATACTAGAGGTATATTTTTATTTATAATTGAATATATTAATTATAGACCAGTGTGATTATATAACATAGCTTTTGTAAATTATTTTTATAATTTACATCTTTTGCATATATTATACAGTATTTCATTGATTGCTCTCCATAAATCTTTACTTTTTTAAAAAGTACTTGAAAATTCAATGAAATGACTAAGAAATAATATACCAAGTGCATTGTAACTGGAAAATGTAAATATATGCATTATCTACCATGTATTTTTGCCACACACATTTTTCATCTTCACATACCTTGACCCTGAATTTGAAATGCCATGCTTATTTCTAAGTTTGAATAATCTCTTTCAGGATAATCAAAGGATTCTTCTTACTCATAATCATATAATTGTATTTAAGGGTAAATTGCTCTTATGATCATGGTTGGTTGATTGGTTATTGGTTGTTTTAATACAGTTTTAAAAGCCTATCCATGATCATGGTTCAAAAATCTAACAAACTTTACTTCTGGTTCACCAGGGAAATTATCATGTGCCATTCACCTCCAAATTCAGATTGCAAGGGTGGGTGGGGGAATGATTATCTGAAACAGAATAATTGACTCTTAGAAATTGAAGCCTATTAAAACACTAGAGGCCTGGTGCATGAAATCCATGCACTCAGGGAGGCGTCCTTCAGCCTGGCCTGCACCCTCTCGCAGTCTGGGAGCAGGCCTGGCTGAAGGACGCCCCCCTGAGTGCATGGATTGGACATCCTTAGTGCTGCCGCAGAGGCAGGAGTGGCTCCCGCCACTGCTGCTGTACTCGCCAGCTGTGAGCCCGGCTTCTGGCTGAGCGGCGCTCCTCCTGTGGGAGCTCTCTGATCACCGGGGGACAGCTCCTGAGTTGAGCATCTTCCCCCTGGTTGTTAGTGCGCATCATAGCGACCGGTCATTCCACCGTCAGGTCGAAACCGGCTCTCTGACATCCCCCGCGGAGTCCCGGATTGTGAAAGGGTGCAGGCCAGGTCGAGGTACCCCATTGGTGCATGATCAGGGCCAGGGAGGGCTCCAGGGTGTGTCTGGCCCATCTGGCTCAGTCCTGATCTGCCGGACCCCAGCAGCAATCTACCTACTGGTCAGAGCATCTGCCCCCTGGTGGTCAGTGCACATCATAGCGACTGGTTGACCAGTCGACTATCTTCCCCTGGTGGTCAGTGCACATCATAAGCGGCCTTAGCATATCATTAACATATTATACTTTGATTGGTTGAACGGCCAACTGGACGACCGGACACTTAGCATATTAGGCTTTTATTATATAGGATATACCAATATGAATTCTTGGTTGAAACAACAAAAAATTATAAACTTAAGAAGAAAAATTATTCAGTAGAAGACTATTAAGCAGCTCTCAGAATTGATGGAAAGGCTGGAGAACCAGCTCTTTAAACAGTAGGAAATAAAGGAAGCTAGATGAGCAAAATCAGAGCCATGTTCCAACCTCAAAAAGACCTGGAAGTTTTTTATATTTCTGATGGCATTGATGCCTCTGAAAACTGGATTCCAGGCACTGCTTATTTGCATCACTCATTCCAGATTTAAAGTCTATTGGGAATGTCCAACTGACCAGGCTTAGTCTTGTGCCATCATTCAGGCTGTCAGATATCAAAGACAGCAAGTATATCTGACCTCAGCTTCCACAGAAGATGGGCCATTTCTCCTACCAAGGTTTACCAAACAGATGAAATGCATTTGATGATTCAGCACCAAATATAAAAACTTGTGTACTATAGTCCATCTCTTTGTCTTCCAACATCTACATCTACCATTCTTCCCATATTTACCCATTTGAAATGTTTCCTCCTAACATAATACTATTATCCCTCTGCCATTTTCAAGTCCGGGATCTCAGTGATGTCCATTTCTCCTCTGATTCTATAACCTTGTCTCAATAGTTTTCAACCTATAGATAAAATTGTAACCTAATCACCACTATCACCAGTATATACAATAATAGTAAAAGATAGGTTCATACCTATCAATGAGAAAGAATATAGCTAGAACAGTACTTTTAAAGCTTCCTTGGTGAGAATTACTTGGGTAACTCATTTTTAAAAAAACCTCTAGAGCCCCGTTGCAGAACAACTAAATCTCCAAGATAGAATGCAGCATGTTTTATGTTCCAAAGTTCTATGATTTTTTAAAAATATATTTTTGGTAAATACAGTTCTCAGTTCGCCACTGGTCATGAAGGCTGGATGAGTATGGCTTGTCACCACTGCCACATATCCCATTCTCTTTTGTTTTCAAACAGACCTCACCTGGTCAGATTTGTTTACCTCATAGGTGACACAAGGATCTGGCTTGGGTGATTTTGCCTAGATGTGGGTGCAACAATCTGCTTAATTTTTACAATTCATCATGCTATTGGTGGGAGGTATTCCAGGAAATGAGATTCCCAAGTTCTAGTCAGACTCCTCTCCCTACTCCCTTTACATGGTCATCAGGGCCAATCACTCCTGCTGGTACCATTACCACTTTTTCTAATTCCTTACCTAGAGGAATGAGCTAAAAAGAAGTGGCAATCCCAACTTCCAATTCAGGGAAAACATATCCCCTTGTACCTCACTCAGGGTGCAAACATTGGTTCACCAAAAGAACCTGGAATCATGGAGATGCTGGAAAGATCAATGAAGGGTCTGAAATTTTAGCCTACTTGCTAGCTTTCTTGCCATCATTTCATGCTAGTAGAAGAGTCGTGGGTAAGAGACAAAAGACTTTAATACAGCAAAATAGTAGCCAAGTGTCAGCTCCAACACCCACAGTGATGCAGAGGGCCAGATGGCACCTGTACATACGGTGGGTTGCATTACAGTAGAAGAATCCAGGGGTGAGGGCCAAGCAGTTTTTGAGCAAGCAGCAAAGAAGCCAGTATCTCTCCCCCAGGGTAATAGCAGTTACATGGTAGTAGTGCTGTAGTTGCTTTGACCTACTTAGATGCCTGTATGACTAGCTACAGAAATGTTCAGTATCAGGAGATGGATGTCTTGCAGTTGACATATTCAGCAATAATATGCAGGGACCCTCGAGACTCATGGCAGGTTGTTTCTCCCCACAATGGAAAGCAAAATATATGAGCAGTGTGTCAGATGGAGCAAGGTATCAATCCCTCTGCTACTCTTTGGACCCTGTATTCCAAACAAAATACAGGTCAACAGAAGAGATATCACTGAGTACTGTTAAATTATTTGGAGGATATGTCAAATCCTTTTAGGACAGCATCCCAAAGTGTATTTTCTCACCTGGTTCCAAAAGTAAACCTTCAATAGGGAATGTCCATTATTTTATAAGACCATTTGCTTCTGGTCTGATGGGATATGTGATAAGACTGGTTAATCCCACAGGTATCATACCCTGCTTCACATCTTTCACAGGAAAGTGAGTTCTTTGGTAAGAAGCAGTGTTGTCTGGGATGCTATATAAGGTGTATGGTGTATAAGGTATTCAGTAACCACAGATGGAGTATATAAAAGAAGCATGTCAGTGAAAGCAATCCAGACCCAGAATAATTGTCTTCCTATAATACAAGCTGCTACGGCAGGTTTGATTACAATGAGATCTACAAATGATAGTGCTAACCAATCAGTGTTGGCAAAGGAAAATAATGTTAAAAATATGTGCATGTCTCCATGCCACCGTGGCTACCTTATTAGTGAGCAACTGAGCAAACATCTGTGGTGGGGAAGGAGACTCTTGTCTACAGAATAGGTCGTCGTGGTAGACAGCCTCCAAAATGGCCTTCAAAAATCCCCACCTGCCTGTATTCACCCCTTGTGTAATCCCCTCCCTTTGAGAGAGGGATGGATCTGATTTATTTCTCATGCTAGAATACAGCAAAAGTGATAGATGTCACTTCTGAGATGAGGTTCAAAAAGACTGTGTCTCTGGTCTTGATCAATCCCCCTTTCATTTGTTCAGTCTGTGGAAAAAGCAGCTTCTATGTTAAGAGATGACCTTTGGAGAAGCCCACATAGCAAAGAACTAAAGGAGGCCTGTAGTCCAACTGAAGCATCCTGCCAACAGTCATGAGAGTGAGTTTGGAAGCAGATCCCTCCCCTAGTCATGCCTCCATATGAGGCTGGAACCCCAGCTAACAGCTTGACTGTAACCTCATTTAAGAGGTAGAGCTAGAGGCACTCCGGCACCTGGATTCCTGATGCACAAAAACTGGGAGAGAATAAGCGTTTTTTTAAGCCACAAAATTTTGGTATAATACGTTAGCAATAAAGTAAACTTGTTCTGATTAAGAGCCCTTTGGCAATGAGAGCCTTTTTTGAGCATTCAATCAGACCAAAATATTCTTACGCTTTGGGGCCATTATGAGAGGTCCAATTCCACAGAAGTATCCCAAAGCCTTTTCCCAGTCCCTTACCACTTGACTAAATCAGTGCCCAGGAAATGTCATATCTCCTTCCAGGCAAAGTGTACAAGATAATGTTCTGCCCTCCAGGAGGATTTTTTCCCCCTCACTGCTCTTCCTGGGGGTCTCTCATAAATGGGTCTTTAAAAGCCAAAGCCAGTCCCTTGCCAGCTGGGTCAGTACATTGAGCAAAGCCATCTGTAATCCATCTTTTTAAAAAATATATATTTTTTATTGCTTTTTTACAGAGAGGAAGGGAGAGGGATAGAGAGTTAGAAACATCAACGAGAGAGAAACATCGATCAGCTGCCTCCTGCACACCTCCTACTGGGAATGTGCCCGCAATCAAGGTACATGCCCTTGACCAGAATCGAACCTGGGATCTTTCAGTCCGCAAGCCAACGCTCTATCCACTGAGCCAAACCGGTTAGGGCTATAATCTACCTTTGAATTTTTTTCTCACACAAGGAACTCCTTGTTAAACTGTAGATATGAGCTCAGGTTCAAAAGTATGCTAATGAAAATTGGCTGTGGTTTGTTTTGTTTGTTTGTTTGGGGGGGGGGGGTGTCTCTGGCCCTGTTCTGTATAAACCACTTCCTCTTAGTAAAAAAAACTTATCTAAAAGGACCAGATAACGCCCAGTTCATGATGAGAAACTCAGATTGCATAGCCACCTGACGTCACCTGGTCAGACAAATTCTGGAGCTCTACACTGCAATTCTGTGAAGACTTCCAGCTTGGCCAGTGACGCTCAGTGGTTGAGCGTTGACCCATGCACCAAGAGGTCGCTGGTTCCATTCCCGGTGAGGGCACATCTCCCCTCCACCCCACCCACCCCCTCTCCCTGTTGCGAGCTCCACCCCCAAAAGGGAGCATGCAGGAGGCAGCCCCTGGATGTTTCTCTCTGCCATCAATGTTTCTCTCTCTCCCTCTCTCTTCCTTTCTCTCTAAAATAAAATAAAAATTTAAAAAAGACTTCCACGGGTTACATGAAGCCTCCTGATCTGCCACATATGCTCCCAACAAATTGGAACTGTTGGAATTTAAGGGGCCAATTGGCAGGACTCCTTTCACAGCAGCCTGGACCAGATGGGAAGCTTTTTCTTGCTCTGTACGTCACTCAAAACTCATCTTTCAGGTCATCTGGTCAATGACTGACGAAGTAGGAGTTCACTAAACAATAGATTAAAAAGTAAACGAGAGCGAGAACTGAGGGGAAAAGAGTAAAAGATGCCCAATCTTTGTATACTATAAAAGAGATCTTCCAAGAGACCTTGTCCCTCAGATTCAGATATATAAACGAAATTATTCCCCCATCCCACTTCAGCTATGATTTGGGGGTTTAATTAACACGGGCTTCAGAGTGATGTGCCTCCTGCCCTCCTCCGTCTACAAAAAGCCTGAGCCAACAGCTCTGATTCCGCACGCGGGAGGGCGGAAGCCCCGCCCCACGAGGAGGCCCCGCCCGCCCACGGAGGCCCCGCCCAGCGGCACACGCAGTCCCGCCTCCTACAGGAGGCCCAGGAACGACTGTGCGACCCGGCGGGAGTCTGCGCCATGGCGGTCGCGGGGTTTCTAGGTCGCGCGCCGGCTACAGCGTGGAGAACGGCAAGTAAGGCACCCGGCCCAGGAGCCAGGGTCGCGGGCGGGGTCCCGGGGCCGCGAGGAAGGCCTCCCGCCTCCCGCGGGGGAAGCCGCGTGTGTCCGAGGCGTTTGAGGGTGCAGGGGGTCGCCGAGCTCCTCGGTCACTCCGCTCGGCCGCGCGCGCCTGGGCCCGGGCAGGTGCCGTGCGGCTGGGACCTCGGGGGTGGGACGGGCTGGAAGGTCCCGAAGCCCTTCCCACCGCCACCTGCTCCCTTCGGGCCACCGCTCTGACCCGAGGGACCGACAGCACACGTTCCTGGTAGCGTATTGGGGGACTTGCTCAGCGCACTGGACTTCGATGCTTGTGGCAAAAATGGAAAAGTGGGCCCTTTGGGGATGGGAGTCATTCGTGTATTTATTTATTTACAACACAAAGGATTTGTGCAGTTTACACTATGAAAAAAATTGGAAAAGTGCAGAAGTGGGCCAAAGGCAAATAAGTATAATAAAAATTAGATGAAGCTAGGAATTGTTTGTTAATGCAGAGAAAGTACGGATACTTTCAGTAAAAACCAGTATTTCTTAATCCCTTTTGGTTGGAAATTTTCTCAATATATTACAGACTTAACCCACAGAGTTATGTATGCTAAGCATAGTTTTAATTTGGGACATCTGGGAGAAATTGTGTTGTGTAAATTGAAAACAGGATTACCACCCCTCACGTTTGTGGGTCCCAGGTTTCTATGCAGTTGGTTTTCCTTTCTGTAATCATTTCTTCCCAAGCATATAATTTGTTAAGAGTAAAAATTTTAAATGGTCCAGAATGGATAATATAAAAAGTGAAAGTCCCACGTTATCCAAACTCCAAGGTAATAACACTAACATTTTGTTGTGTTCATACAACAACCATTTTTCTATTTTATTTTACTTGCTTTTTTTCAACTGTGTATTTTGAGATTCATCCATAGTGATGTTAGAGGTTGTAGTTACTTGCTCAACTGTGAAAATATATCGTAAGTTCTTCCATTCTCCTCAATGAGCGTTTGGATAATTCTAGAAACACCAGGTTTTGTTGCTACACATTCTTATATGTTACTAGAGGCTCGGTGCATGAAATTCGTGCACTGGGGGGAGGGGGTGTCCCTCAGCCCAGCCTGCACCCTCTCCAATCTGGGATCCCTCGGGGGATATCTGACTGCCTGTTTAGATTGGGCCTAAACCGGCAGTCAGACATCCCTCCCACAATCCGGGACTGCTGGCTCCCAAATGCTCGCCTGCCTGCCAGCCTGATCACCCCCTAACCACTCCTCTGCCAGCCTGATTGATGGCTAACTGCTCCCCTGCTGGCCCGTTTGCCCCCAACTGCCCTCCCCTGCCGGCCTGGTCGCCCCTAACTGCCCTCTCCTGCCAGCCATCTTGTGACCACATGGGGGTGGCCATCTCGTGCGAGGGCATGATGGTCAATTGGCATATTACCTCTTTATTATATAGGATGGGTGCTCTCGTGCAAGGAATGGAATTCCTAGAACATAAGGTATAGGGCTGTTCAATTTTACAGTACGATGCCAGTTATAAAGGCATTCATTGTCCATTCTTACTGGCAGCTTACACTTCTACCAGTAATATATGAGTTCCTGTTGCTCCACATACTTGCCAACACTTGATATCATCAGAGATTTTCATTTTTCTGTGACTGTACGATGCTGAAATAGTATCTTACTGCAATTGTGCTTCCCTATGGTTAGATAAATTAAAAATCTTTTCAAATTTTGTTAGCTTTGTTCTGAAATATCTTTGCTTTCTTCATGGATTGTTTGTCTTATTTATATTTTTCACATATTTGAATACTAAGCTTTTTTTAGTTATGTAAGTGGCAAATAGCTCAGTTTGTGGGCTGTTTTTGTGACTCGTATGGTGTCTTTTTTTTAAGTCATGTAAGACAGTAGACAGAATACAGTAATGAATCTGTATGTACAATCACGAAGCTTTAAAAGTGTCTTGATTCATAATTTTATTTTAATCTTATAATCCTTTTGTTTATTGTCAGTGCTTTGTGATCTTGTCTAATAAAGTCTTTTCTACCCTAAAATCATAAAGATATTTTTCTATATTTTCTTCTGAAAGCTCTATAGTCTTGTTTTTTATATTTAAACCTTTTCTTTCTTTCTTTCTTTTTTTTTTTTTTTTTTAACCAGGAATTGATTTTTGTGTATGGTGTAAGGCAGGAAACCAATTTCATTTTTTTCATAGCAATAACCAGTTGTCCCAGGTCCCTTTCTCGCACTGATATGTTACCAGCTATTCATAAATCAAGTTTACATATAGCCCTAGCTAGTTTGGCTCAGTGGATAGAGCGTCGGCCTGCGGATTGCAGGGTCCTGGGCTCAATTCCGGTCAAGGACACATACCTGGGTTGCAGGCTGAGGGGTGCGCAGGAGGCAACGGATCAGTGATTCTCATCATTGATGTTTCTCTCTCTCCCTCTCCCTTCCTCTCTGAAATAAATAAAATATTTTAAAAAATAAGTCCCTAATTTAAATAAATAAATAAAATATATCAAGTTTACATTATATATATTATGTATGTATTTATATATATATATATATATATATATATATATATATATATATATATATATATAAAATCCTCTATAATAATAAAAGCGTAATATACTAATTAGACCGGATGTCATTCCAGACGAAGCAGCGAAGCCGGGGCTGCGAGGGAAGCCCGGGTCCTGGGTGCCAGAGGGAAGCTGGTGCCAGCAGCCATAGGAAGGAAGACCTACTTTTGCACAAATTTCTTGCATCAGGCCTCTAGTATATATATATATATATATATATATATATATATATATATATATATATATATATATATATATATTTCTTTGGCTCTTTTCAGTTTCATTACTCTATTTGTCTGCTCATGTACTGATGCCACCTGCCCTTAATAACCTTACCTTTGTAATTAATCTCGATATCTTAGTAGGGTAAGTCCTCCTATCTTGATTTTCAGAAGTGTCTATTCTTGGGTATCTGCTTTTCATATCAAATTCTTTTAAAAAATAAATAAAATTCCTTTTGGGATTTGATTAATACTGCTCAATTTTTTTTGTTTTTATTGATTTTTTTTTTAATCTTTATTGTTGAAAGTATTATGAATGTCCCCTTTTTTTCCCCCCCATTGGCCGCTTCTATCCAGAACCCACCTCCCACTCCAGGCCTGAATTCACCACTCTGTTGTCTTTGTCCATGGGTTATGCATATGTGCATATAAGTTATTTGGTTAATCTCTTCCCATCCACCTGCCCATCCTGCATTATTTCTGAGATTCCACAGTCTGTTCCGTGTTTTATATCTCTGGATGTATTTTGTTCTTCAGTTTATTTTGTTTTTTAGATTCCACATGTGAGTGAGATCATGCGATTCTTGTCTTTCTCTGGCTTATTTTGCTTAGCATAATACTCTCCAGGTCCCTCCATGCTGTCTTAAAGGGTAAGAGATCTTTCTTTTTTACTGCTGCATAGGATTCCATAATGTAAATGTACCACAGCTTTTTAAAATATATATATATATATATATTTGTATTGATTTCAGAGAGAAGGGAGAGGGAGAGAAAGATAGAAACATCAATGATGAGAGAGAATCATTAATCGGCTGCCTCCTACACTCGCCACACTGGAGATCAAGCCTGCAACCCGGGCATGTGCCCTGACCAGGAATAAAAGTATATTTTAAAAAATATTTTGAAGATTTCCTTCCACTCTCTCCTATCTTGTAATGTTTCTGTTGAGCAATCTGATGATAGTTTAATAGGGTTTCCTTAGAATGGAAGTCTTGTTTTCACTGGCTGCTTTGAGAATTCTTTCTTTGTCATTAATTTTTGACAGTTTGAATAAAATGTGTCTTGGAAAACATCTTTTTGCATTGCTATAATTAGGTGTTCTGTTAGATTCCTCTATTTGAAAGTCCAGTTCTTTCCATGGGCTTGGAAAATTCTCATCAACTGTTTCTTTTAGTAGACTCTCTGTTCCCTTCTTCTTTCCTTCTCCTTCTGATACACGTATTACCCTTATGTTGCTCCCTCTGATGTAGTGAGATAAAGTTCTTTCATTAAAAACAAACAAACAAACAAAAAACCCTCTTAGTTCTTTCTTTTCATCTTCCTGGGTCATTACTAGGTTTCTCTCTTTAAGGTTGTTAATTCTCTCTTCCATCTGGACTGCTCTATTTCCAGTGCTCTCTCATACATTCCTCATTTCATTTATTGAGTTCTTCGGCTCCAGAATTTCTGGGATTCTGTGAGACTTTAAAGAGAAATGGATTTAAAAATTATTTCTCCTCAGAGAATTTGCTTCTGGTCTGAGAGCACAACTTGGGCCCACTTTACAGTAAGATGCCCCTCTTGGCGTGGGGGGGGGGGGGGGGGCGGTTTCCATGCAGATAGTGTGTAATCAGGAATAAACAAAGATGTGGTCAGCCAAGTGGTTTCAAAATATCAAGAGGGGCTTCTTTTTCTGCATCTCCATTCAGCACCAATGTTGAGATGGACATGTTTCCTTCCTTAACTGTTTTCTTCCTTAACTGGAGGTTTTCTTCTAGTCCCTTGCCCTTTGACCAGCAGCATGAGCAACACGTGGGAGCTTGTTAAAATGCAGATCTCAGGTTCCACCCGGACCTACTCAGAATCTGCATTTTAACCAGCTCCCCCAGGATGGTTATGTGTTTAAATCTTCTGGCTCATTTTCTTTTCTTTTCTCACAGCATGAGCTTCCCTGAGTGCTGGCCTCTATTTCCCAAGCTCTAGTGGAGAAAAAGACACAGACTATGTAATAGTTTAAGTGTGTTTACCTCACTGGACTGCTTTTTTATTTTATTATTATTTACTTTCTTAAAGGCTCTTTCTCTGATTTGGAAGTTTTTTTTGTATATTTACTTTTTCAGGTGTTTTATAGCCATATGGCTTTGGCATCTTAATTTATCAAATTTCTGAGAACAGAAGTTCTAAAAAGTTGTGTTTCGTTTTGTTTTGATCCTCACTAGGGGATATGTCTATTTGCACGTTTTTTACTTCTCCTTTGTATGACTTAAGGAAAGGGCCACGCTGCTCTAACAGTCCTGCCAATGAGAACAGGCAGGGCCGCTCTGCTTTGACAGGTAAATATTTCTCGATTTACTAAGGGATCCAGGTTCTTCTCATCTTGTTGCTCCACATTCGTAAGGTAGTACCAACAGTCAGCCAATATGCAACAGTAGAGTTTTGCTAGTTATTTACAAGTTGTGTGTCTTCTGATTGATGGGACATATGTTCTGGTAAGCAGTGTCTATATCATATTAGCTAAATATTTTAAGTGTCACCCTGGCCTGGGATTTGTTCTCTTCTGTGTAGTTGAAGCTGGGTCACTGAGGGAAATGGGAAAGAAACCCAGAGCAATCAGCTTATTGCAAAATTGAAGCAACCTAAAATTTGCACACATCACTTTCAGTCTCAGCCCAGTGATCACATTTGGACACATGGCTGCTTGCCCAGAGGGGATGCTGGGAAATGTGATCTCTAAATGAGTGGTCTGGTGCTCAGCTTAATAGCAAGGGAAGTGAGTGGGAGTCCTAGAACTAAATGGGAGAAGGGAAAAGTGGCTATTTTGGATATTTAGCAGTCTCTACCTAATGCCACTTTTTTTTAGAAAATGATTTTGTTTATATTGAACAAAATTACTGTAAAAATAAAGACAGTTATACCTGTCTCATCAGATTATTATGAGGCTTAAATAAGGTGTCATCTTTTCAGCTGCTAGCACAGTGCCTGGCACATAGTAGGCATCTAACACATCTCTTACTTTTATTATAGTTAGTATATTTGCATCACTTAACGGGTAAAATTTTTAGCCTCAGATTTTATCTATATTATAATTGGTAGCCAGAGATGTATTCTGTGCCATTTTTATGATTTTGCATAAATGCTTACGAATTTCTACAGATTTAGAACATACCAAAATTACGTTTTACACTGATTATCATTTTAGGCTTTTAGTTAAGAGTCTTTCTAAAACTTTGCAACAACAACCAAACCTAAAATAAGAAGTGCTGATTTTAAAATATATTTTTATTGATTTCAGAGAGGAAGGGAGGAGAGGGAGAGAGAAATAGAAATATCAATGATGAGAAAGAATAATTGACTGGCTGCCTTCAGCACGCCCCCAACTGGGGATAGAGCCCACAACCCGGGCATGTGCCCTTGACCGGAATTGAACCTGGGACCCTTCAGTCCACAGGTTGATACTCTATCCACTGAGCCAAACCAGCTAGAGGGCAAGAAGTGCTGATTGTATTGTGTTGAGTTGAGCCGGAGCACACAGTATTGAGTGGCTACTTGTACTGTATGTATTAAGTACCAGCTGATTTTTAGGCTTCAAAGTTAGTTATTTATTGTACAATAAAATATACTTAATTAGCAACAAAATGCAGAAACTACTTATTAGCCAAAGTAGATGTAAAACTATCCACATTTAGAATCTTAATATGTAATTGTTGAATTCTTCTTTCTGTATATCTGTATTATTACTGAACTATCTTTCTTGCTTTACTAATTGGTGATAGATTTATTGATGAATAGCTATTTGGGCATCAGGTGGTGGACAGAAGTTTCTGTTTAGAGACTGCAAAAACTTGCTAAATTGGGATATAAGTTCAAATTATAAAGAATCCTATATTTCAGATAACATGACTAATTGATTTTAAAATCCTGTTATTTGAACTGAGAAAGTCCTTCAGTTGTGCAGAGTTTATAATCACCATTTTCTAGATAGTCAACCATTATAAACCAAGATGAGATTATATGAAATATATTAATATAATCAGAAATTTAATTTGTATATTTTCCATTTAATTTCTAAATAAAAATAAACGCTATCTTATAAGATATTATTACAGGTTTTTCTCTTTAGCCTTTTGGTATATGTTTAACTAAGTATTTTTATGAGGAGATAAGAAAAATAAAATATACTTAGCTATTGGAGTTTGGAGACAAAATAGTAAGTAAAAATTTTTAATAAGTGTATTTAATATTGTACAGAAATTTTTTTGGTTCACAGAATTTTTCTCAGCCAATTAGTATCATAAATATGAAGTATTTTATATTAGTGACCATGTAGGTGAAAGAAAACGATATTAATTCTGTAGATCATTGTCATAGCTTTATTAAAATATTAATAAGTTAATAAATACAGCCCTAGCTGGTTTGGCTCAGTGGATAGAGTGTCAGCCTGTGGACTGAAGGGTCCCAGGTTTGATTCCAGTCAAGGGCACATGCCTGGGTTTCGGGCTCGATCCCCATTGTGGGGCGTGCAGGAGGCAGCCAATCAATGATTCTCATCATTGATGTTTCTATATCTCTCTCCCTCCCTCTCTGAAATCAATAAAAATATTTTTTTTTAATAAATGCATCTGCCTGATACATTTTAAAAATTTTAGGAATAGAGGCCCATGATTAGACTCTCTATTATATAAAAAGCCTGTGGTCGCCACACGATCACGCCGTAATGACCGATCAGCAGGAGGCTGTGTGCGCGGCAGGTGCGTGCGGGTGGGTGGGGACTTGACTCTGGAGGACTTGATTGGAGGTGTGGGTGGCTCTCTGGCTCCTGCTGAGTCACGGAACTCTGGGTCCTGGGTCTCACGCGATTTTGTGCACTGGGCCCCTAGTTTACCTATAAGACAACAAAATACAGTCTCTTGTGACTTCTAGATATTTCAATATTAAGTATTATAATTGAGAAATTCATACTAATTATTTACTCAGAATAATCTAATTCTTGGCATTTTTGGTATTGACAGGTTTTAAATACTGATCCCTGACAGGGATCAGTATTTAAAACTGATTCTACTATTTTGATAATGGTTAACCAGCTAATTTCAAAGCTCTTCTTTTCACACTGATAACATTGGTTGCCTCCAAGGAAAGGAAATGGCTGTCTGGAAGATATGGACCAAGGGAAGAATTTTCACTGTATGTCCTTTTGTACTTTTTGAACTTTGACAAATGTGAATGTATAAACTAAAAATAAATTAAGTAAAATTACTAAATTTTTAAAATAGAATAAATGAACAGCTTCTATTTTTCCACTATCATCACTCTGCTAGGATCCCCCCTTCTGTGTCATTCTTTGAGGAAAACAAGTTCTTCTCAAGGAGAAAAGTCTGAGCCTATCAAACAACCCCTTAAGAAGCCAAACTTACCACAAGGTCGTTTTGATGCACCAGAAGATGATACCCATTTAGAGAAAGAACCGCTGACCAGTAAGTACAGTAAAGCTGCTCACATTTCAAGACTGCACGGTAGCTCAGTCATGGTGTCTAGCCTCCTAACTGCATAACTGTGCAACCTTGTCTTCAAAATTGACCATAATGCTTTTCCTATCTCTATTGACTGCTTTGTTCACATCTTCTTCAGGGTTTCCAGATGATGTTAATCCTGTTACCAAAGAAAGAGGTGGACCCAGGGGCCCAGAACCTACCCGATATGGAGATTGGGAACGAAAAGGACGCTGTATTGATTTTTAAGCCACATATTCTTTAATCTCATTATCTTTTTCTGAATACATATATCTGAATTAACTTATTTCTGATTATTTTCTTTCTGCATATCCTTTAATCTTCTAATTTCTATAATGTATTTAAAAGTATACTAGTAGCCGGCCGTGGCACGCGCCTGGAGTCCCAGCTACTCGGGAGGCTGAGGCTGGAGGATCGCTTGAGCCCAGGAGTTCCGGGCTGTGGTGCGCTATGCCCATCGGGTGTCCGCACTAAGTTCGGCATCAATATGGTGCCCTCCCGGGAGCGGGGGGGCCACCAGGTTGCCTAAGGAGGGGTGAACCGGCCCAGGTCGCAAACGGAGCAGGTCAAAGTTCCCGTGCTGATCAGTAGTGGGATCGCGCCTGCACTCCAGCCTGGGCAACATAGCGAGACCCTGTCTCTAAAAAAATAAATAAATAAATAAATAAATAAATAAATAAATAAAAGTATACTAGTATATGATGCTTTGGAAGAAAATATGCTGCTATAAGTTAGGAAAGGGAAAATATTTCTGCATTAACACATTAATTTTAACTTAAATGTATTGGAGTATATAAGTGATGATTAGAATTGTACACATCTTTCATCAGGTCTTAGTTTAATCAGCTGCTTATAAAATGCAAATGTAAATAAAGCAACTTTTTAAAAATGATTGTATTGCCTTGTGCTAGATGATATTGACTTTTTAAAAGTGAGTTAAGTAGTGCATTATATTTGAGAAAGCCACAGTAATAACAGAGAGTCTTTAACTTGGAGCCAAATTACTTGGGTACAAATCCTGGTTCTACTACTTACTAGCTATGTGACCTTGGGTAAGTTATTTAATTTCTCTGTTTTAGTGTCTGTATGTGTAAGTTGGAGATAAAAGTAGTTCCACCACAACGAGCAGTTGAGAAGATTTAGTGAATAAAAACCTGTAAACCACTTGGCACAGTACATAGCACATACCTCTCAGTAATGTTAGTTGTTCTTAAATCATGAATGTATTCTGCCAAGTTTCTAGGCTTCCAAAAGGTTCAGGGTGGGGGGGATGGATTAAGAAACCGAAATTTGAAATACAGTGGAACATCTGTTCTCAAACTTAATTTGTTCCAAAAGCGATTTGTTTGAAAACCAAATCATTTTTTCCCATTAGAATTAATGTAAGCCCTAGCTGGTTTGGCTCAGCAGATAGAGCATCGGCCTGAAGGGTCCTGGGTTTAATTTTGGTCAAAGGCACATGCCTGGGTTGCAGGTTCGATCCCCAACCCTGGTCAAGGCATGTGTCTCTCATGTCGATGTTTCTCTCTCTGTCTCTCTCTCCTTTCCACTCTCTCTAAAAATCAGTGGAAAAACATCCTCAGGTGAGGATTAACCAAACAACAACAAAAGAAATCATGCAAATTGAATTAATCTGTTCTAGTCCCTGAAATGATTCCCTGTTTTAACCTTTCTTATATACAGTACATGTCTAATCTATAAATGAACACTTTTTTTCTTATATTTATCGAACCATCCCCTACTAACTTTAACAACTCACTTTCCTTTTTTTTTCTTTTCTTTTCATTTTAAATATATTTTATTGGTTTTTTACAGAGAGGAAGGAAGAGGGATAGAGAGTTAGAAACATTGATGAGAGAGAAACATCGATCAGCTGCCTCCTGCACACCCCCTACTGGGTATGTCCCGCAACTAAGGTACATGCCCTTGACCGGAATCGAAGCTGGGACCCTTCAGTCCGCAGGCTCCACTGAGCCAAACCGGTTAGAGCAAACAAATCACTTTCAACACTCAGTCCAGGGGAGTCTTTTAGGTCAGCATGCAGCATCTTTGCTTGTTCATATATCACTGCCTCCAAAATGACTGTCACTGGCTACCTGCTTTTCCTTTATCTAAATCAACAACAGTGTTTCTACCTCTTCAGTGGTCTCTGATCACTGTTTCTTTCACACCCTTGGCAACATTAGCATTCTTGATGGCCTTTTTATGTTTTAAAATTGTGCTAATCTTTTGTTTCCCCGGACACGAAAGCATTTTCTCCTTTGTTTGTTGACTGAGAGACACTTTTTGTCATGCTGAGGTATCAGCTTGAAAGGGTTGTCAGTTAGACAACTGAGACATTTTTTTCTGTGAACAACTTGGTTGAGAATGGAATTGTTCAATATAGGAGACATTCGAAAAATGAGGTTTGACTGTACTGGAATTGAGATTGTTTCATATGAGTATAAATAGTATTAAAAAGTCATCGGTTGGAAAATTAGTGATTATTGGCATAGGTGAACTGATGAAAACAGGTATTCATTTGTGAAACATAAAATTCAAGTACAGAGGGCAAATATGAGCAAGACCAGCTTAGTCCTGATGACTCAATAGGTCCTACCCCTGTGGCCTTTAGATAACTAACTGGGTCAGGAGAAGTCAAGTCCAGTTTACAGATTTGGGATGAAGGAAGGATGGGAAC